>NW_015387026.1:271933-295551 GCF_001527695.2 Protobothrops mucrosquamatus
AGGAAGGAAGGAAGGAAGGAAGGAAGGAAGGAAGGAGAGAGAGATCAAAAAAGCTTCCTGCCTGATTATATCCAGAGAAATTCCCACATTAGGGGAAGGAATGGATCAGCAAGGGCAGCACAACCATCACGTAACTCTTTACGGTAGGGTGTACCTGAGTCCTGATACTCACCGATGCCGGAGATGTTCCGTTTGTAATTCTCCCCAAAGGAGACCAGGCTGATGGCGATGGTCTGCAGAAAAGGCCGGATCGAAGGAGCAAACTGCAGGATCAAGAATTGGACAGGAGAAGTGGTGAGCAATCCTACTTTTTTTTTCCCTGACACTTGAACCCAGCCTGCCAACAGCTCCAAGCCAGAGAGCTGAATGTACTTCTTTTATTTATTTATTCGCGTCTGAAGCATATCAATTAAAAGAAGGCAAAGTACGGCGTATGCCGTAAAATTGAAACTGTAAAATACAAGATTAAAATGTGTACAAATCAAACAGATCTTGCCCAGGAACTAGCAACATCGTGTTCTGTCGTGCTGCCTTAAGGCCCTCAAGTGCACACCAATTGGGACACAAAGGGTAGGAACACATATGTGTTGTTGTCTGTATGTCACCACAACTGCAAAGAGCAGAAGCAACCGGATAGCTCCGTTTGTTCAGAGTGTCCCTGGATCTTGTTCCCCGGCAATAAATAAATAACGCATTGATTTATTCCTGAAATAATAGTAATTCTTGACTTACAACTTTTTCTTTCAGGACCCTTCAAAGTTACAACGGCACTGAAAAAAAGAGCTTTATGACCATTTTTCACCCAGCATCCCCGTGGTCATCAGTGTAAAAAAAAAAGGGTCGTAAGTTGCTTTTTCCAGCGCTGTTGTAATTTCAAACGGTCATTAAATGAACGGTTGTAAGTTGAGGACTATTTGTAGACAGGAACTGATCGATCTTTGAAGTCTTTTCTTCCCTCCCAGCTGGACTAAAACAACCAGCAACAGATTGATTCCTTTTGGAGGGATACAGTCAGTGGTGGGATTCAGCCGGTTCGCACCAGTTCGGGAGAACCGGTAGCTAATTTTTTGTTGCCCGGGCCCAGAATGGACTTCCAGAAGCGGCATCCACACAGAGAACCGGTTGTTCACCTATTTGAATCCCACCACTCCTTCCTTCCTTCCTTCCTTCCTTCCTTCCTTCCTTCCTTCCTCCCTCCCTTCCTTCCTTCCTTCCCTCCCTGTGGTGGGATTCAGCTGGTTCCCACCACTTCGGCAGAACCGTTAGCTAATTTTTTGTTGCCCAGGCCCAGAATGGACTTTCGGAAGTGGCATCCACACAGAGAACCGGTTGTTCACCTATTTGAATCCCACCATTCCTTCCTTCCTTCCTTCCTTCCTTCCTTCCTTCCTTCCTTCCTTCCTTCCTTCCTTCCTTCCTTCCCTCCCTCCCTCCCTCCCTCCCTCCCTGTGGTGGGATTCAGCCAGTTCCCACCACTTCGGCAGAACCGGTAGCTAATTTTTTGTTGCCCAGGCCCAGAATGGACTTCCAGAAGCGGCATCCACACAGAGAACCGGTTGTTCTCCTATTTGAATCCCACTGGATACGGTGCCGTTTAGCCGGACAAAGAAACCCCAAAGCCCCTTTTGACATTTTCTACCAGCCAGGACGCCGGATCGGATGCGAGACAGGGCTGGCTCCAAATTCAGCTGGGAAGAAAAGACACACAAACGCACAAACAACATGCTGCAGCGAGGCTGAAGAGTGACAGGCAAGTGTTGGGGACAGGAGGTGTGTGTGTCTGTGTGTGTGTGTATGTGTGTAAAACGCAGGAATGTGGCTGACCATTCAGGGCCGGCTGGTCAAGGCTGCAACTGGTCCGGGAAAAGTGGGGAAAAAAAATTAAACAGGAAGGTCAGAGCTGCGTCTGGTTGATAGGGAAGCTACTCAGGCTGTGTGTGTGTGTGTGTGTGTGTGTGTTGGGGGGGTGGAGATTCATCGCTGATAGGAAATAACATGAGCTCTGACGTCTGTAGAGCTCTGATTTCTCAACCTTGGGCACTTTAAGAGGACTGGACTTCAACTCCCAGAATTCCCCAGCCAGCATGGCTGGCTGGGGAATTCTGGGAGTTGAAGTCCAGCCCTCTTAAAGTGCCCAAGGGTAAGAAAACACTGCTGTCGAATTAAACGTTCAGTGATAAGCATTTCTTCTCTCCAGGAAACAATGACTTAATTTCGTACCCCGCCCGGAATTACTATGTATGACTTGGGCGGCTGCGTAAATTTGTTTAACAAATCTATATAAATAAAAACGTAAATGTCCGTTTGTTCAAAATCTTAAATCTCCGAAGGTTCTTCACCGATTGCTTTGAAATTTTGACAAAACGTTGCATTCGAATACGCGCGGGTTTTTATATACCTATATTATATAGATGTCACACCTGTGACAGGTAAAAACATGCTTTTTTTTTGAAAAACAGCGCCATCTGTTGGACGTAAAAGCAACACACGCTTTTACCAGACTGAGCCACAGCAACGCGAGGCCGGGTACAGCTAGTAATAATAAATATTAAAATAAACTGACTTCCCCAGGATGTTTTTTGCCCTCCGCCAAACCATTTCAGCTAATTGCTTTATTTCCTCAACCGGTCTCATGTTTGCGCGCGTTCCAAAATAGGAACAAACTAGAAGCTCATTCCTGGAGGAAAATGCCCCCCAAAAAGCAGGGCTCTCCGATCTTGGCAACTTTACGACCTGGGGACTTCAACTCCCACAATTCCTCAGCCAGCCGTGGAATTCTGGGAGTTGAAGTTCACGAGCGGTAAAGTTGCCAAGGTTGGAGACCTCCCCCCCCCGACCTAAAGTGAATCAACAGAAAGGAAGTAATGTCCAGTTTCTCCAAGAAATCCATCTGGGGATGGGATCAAAGAGATTAAACCCCAAACTAGGTTAAAGCGATCAGCTCAGAGGCCGGGAAGAAAGGAAGAACAGTGCAAATTTCTTTGGGTTTGCCAATTTCTGTGTGTGTGTGTGTGTGTGTGTGTATCTAAAAATAGGACTCATCCCTCGGGATGCGTTTCGAGACAGCAAAAAATATATAACATTTTGATTTTAGGCTTTGCTGATTAAGCTAGTCTGTCGCAATAAACATGGCTTGTCCTTGTTAAGGTGGTCGAGTAAAAAAGCTGAGGTTGCAATTCTATGTTGTATTTTACTGCGCTGAAAAAAGTTGGAAGTCAAAGTTTTTTTTCCCCCTTTCCTTCTTTGCCCTACATTTTTCCTTTCCTCCCCTTTTTCCCATTTCCCCACTATTTTTATTTTCACTTGTATTTTAGTGGTTAAGGTAGGGGTCCTCAACTTTGGCAACTTTCAGACTTGGGGACTTCAACTAGTCTGGTGTCTTAACCACTAGACCAGGGGTCCGCAACCTTGGCAACTTTAAGACTTGCGGACTTCAGCTCCCAGAATTCCTCAGCCAGCATAGCTGGCTGAGGAATTTTGGGAGTTGAAGTCCACAAGTCCTAAAGTTGCCAAGGTTGAGGACCCCTGGGTTAAGGCACCAGGTTAGAAAACAGGAGACGGTGAGTTCAAGTTCCATCTTAGCTATGAAAGCCGGCTGGGTGACTTTGGGCCAATCACCAGGCGATGGTGAATTCTTGTCCCACCTGAGCCATGAAAGCTCCTTGGGTGACTTTGGGCCAATCGCCAGGCGATGGTGAGTTCTAGTCCCACCCGAGCCATGAAAGCTCCTTGGGTGACTTTGGGCCAATCACCAGGCGATGGTGAGTTCTAGTCCCTCCTGAGCCATGAAAGCTCCTTGGGTGACTTTGGGCCAATCACCAGGCGATGGTGAGTTCTAGTCCCACCCGAGCCATGAAAGCTCCTTGGGTGACTTTGGGCCAATCACCAGGCGACTGGGAGTTCTAGTCCCACCTGAGCCATGAAAGCTCCTTGGGTGACTTTGGGCCAATCACCAGGAGATGGTGAGTTCTAGCGTTGTCTTAGGCAAGTAAAACCAGCTGGGGGACTTTGGGCCAGTCCCTCTCAGTGCAGCCCACCTGACAGTGTTGTTAGTGTGGGGAAAACACACAGTGTTGGATATGTTCGGCACCTCGAGTTATTTGTAAAAAGAATATTCTTATTTGTAAAGATAACAAAGATTGTTGGATATGTTCGCCTCCTTCTTTGTAAAAATAATAAAGACGGGACGCAAACCTAGCTACCTACAATAATCCTAATAAAAACACTTCTTCTAAAAGAAAGAGAGGCAAAACCCTTGGATCTTCCCTCCCAAAGAGTTCACCTCCCCAATTCTGCAAGATGGCTGCCTCGGTGGTCCTTACCTGGAAGCCCATGCAGCGCCCGTAAAAACAGCCCTTCTGCATCGTCATGTATTCCTGGAGAAACTGTCTCGAAAGGCCCCGATCCTCGTGGTTGAAGAGGTACCCGGGCCGGTTCTGAGTCAGCAGGTGCTGGGCTAGGTAGACCAAGGCCCGGAGCTGGGTCAAGGCCACACAGTACGCTTCCAGTTCGGCGCAATTGTGGTTGGTCCGGAAGAAGATGCTGCGGCGGTTGGCGGCCACGTAGCGGCTTTTGTGGATGATGTGAGCCACGCAGCAGCGCACCGTCTGGGCCAGGCTGCGGTAGCCGTTGGCCGGCGTGTGCTCGTCCAGGTCAAAGATGTGGTAGACGGCGGAGAAGTGGTCCAGCATCGGCTCAAGGCTCCGGGCATGTTCTCGGATGGTGGTGAAGGTGGCCAGGAAGCGTTGACCTGTCTCGGTGGGGACGTTCTGGAAGAAAGCCACGTTGTCCTCGGTCAGCGTCAGCAAGGTTTGGAACAGCGGCCGGGCGTCCATGGTGCTGGAATTGGGGGAGCCTGAGATGGGAGGAAGAGAAAGAATGAAACCGTTCCAAGAAGAAAGGAGAGAAGAGACTGAGGATGCCATTTTGGAGGCAGAAGAACAGTGTGGTCCCAACTCCTAACTTTTTACTTACATTCTCCCGTCTCTGTCTCAGCTAAGTACTCCATAAAGCCCACGTAGCTCCTGGAAGACTGCTGGCCCTATAAGGGGAGGGGGCATGGCTTAATACAGCAGCAATCCTCAGCCCCCAACTCTCATCCCCAATTGTCCACCCCTTTGAGTGGACAGGAGGAGACCATACTAAACAGGACGAAGCAGGAAAGGACCAAGGACATTTGGTCACAGAAATGAGGGGAAAGCTTAAGCCAAGGGGGTGTGCGTGTGCGCAACCTTGGCGATTTTGAAGACTTGTGGACTTCAACTCCCGCAACTGGCTGGGGAATTCGTGGAGCTGAAGTCCACAAGTCTTCAAAATTGGACAAGCTTGGACGGAGCCGATACCGTATAAATCACATTTCTCAACCTACTTTTTACTTTCCTTCCTCAACTCTCCACAAAAAAAAGTACAATTGACCGGATATTTTCCCTCCCGTGGGAGGGAAGGCGCGCACCACAAAACTCACAATTTCTTTGCCAGATTGCCTTTTGCTCTTTCCCACCACCCCAGTGTGAGACACACACACACGTACCCCCCCCCCCCGGTTCTCTCCCCACGTCCTCCTCCCAGCCCCATTTCAGCTCCTCAGGAACAGTAGTCCTTGTCACGGTGGTCTAGTTTCAGACCCTGGAAGACCCTTCCCATGCGCTGTCCCCCTTCTCACAACCCCCAAAGAAATTTACGAGGTCTCTGCCAGGGAGACCCACCCCTCATCCCCGCAAAGGAGACGAAGATCAATGTTGTTTCGGATTCCCCTTTTGGAGTTCGGGAAGGGAGCAAAAGGGATCGGTGGGCATCTCTGCCCACAGCTGAGACCCTTCCCCATTTTGCTAACAAATCTCCCCGTGCAAGGTCATCTCACCTCGGGAGGGGGGGGGGATCCTGTGCAAGGACAGGAAACTCACCCGGTGTCAACTAACCGGCATCCAGCCTTCTGATGAAGGGATCAAGTTGCCTTACAAGCCCCGGAGGCTGACTTAAAACACCGCTGGGGAAACTGACTCCGCCTTTGGAGGAGGAAGAGGAGGGGTCAGTCCAGAAGAGGGGGCAGGAGGAAAGCAGAAGGAACCCCCCCCTCGCCCCCCAGGTTTGCTGGGTGAAGGGGTGCAGGCTGAAAGGAGATGCCTGAATTTAACCCACCACGAGGAGATCTGGAGACCGAGATAAACAGGATGAAAGGATGGGCATCTCTCTCTCTCTCTCTCTCTCTCTCTCTCTCTCTCTCTCTCTTTCTCTCTTTCCCTCGCTCTCTCTCTCTCTCTCTCTCCTCTCCATGAACTTACTATTTTTCCAGAGAAGACGATCATCTCCTCCGGAGACAGGAATTTGGGGGCAGCAGATCAACTTTCCTCTGAAATGCCATTTCTGGAATACATGAGGCGCCACCAGCAAGTCTTTAAGGAGAAATCTGGGTGCCCATTGTGGGGAGGGGGGGGGACCAAGGGGAAGGGAAAAGTTTGGGGCGCAGGAGAAGCAGGAATGATCAAATGGGGGAGACGGTTTTGGAAAGAAAACCCGCCAGACTCTTCACAGGTGGTCCTCGGCTTACGACCACAACCGATCCCAACGTTTCTGTGGCTAAGTGAGATGTTTGTTAAGTGAGTTTTGCCCCGTTTTACAACCGTTCTTGCTATTATTTGTGAGGCAAATCACCGCAGCTGTGAAGTTAGTATAACAATGGTTGTTAAGTGATTCTGGCTCCCCCCCCAGTGACTTTGCTCGTCAGAAGATTAATTAATTAATAATAATAATAATAATAATAATAATAATAATAATAATAATAATAATAATAATAATACACCATTGTTGCTACTTTGTCATACTACAGGCAGCGGCATGACAAAGTAGCAACAATGGTGCATTGGAAGATCTGCAAGAAGTATCATTTGCCTGTAAGCAAGAACTGGTGGGATCATAAATAAAGTCATAGAAAATGATAAAATTAAACTACTCTCGGACTTGAGAATTCAAACAGACAAGCACCTGCAACGTAACACCCCGGACTTAACAATTGTCAATAAGTTCGATAAGACAAAAAAATCTGGATAGTGGACGTGGCAGTGCCTGGAGACAGCAGAATAGACGAGAAAGAACTGGAGAAGATAACAAAATACAAAGACCTACAAATAGAAATAGAAAGACTGTGGCAAAAGCAAGCAAGGGTAGTACCAATAGCAATAGGTGCCTTGGGTGCAATCCCAAAACAACTGGAGCACCAATTGAACACCATTGGCATTGACAAATTCGCCATTAGTCAATTGCAAAAGGCGGCCTTACTAGGAACTGCTTCCATCCTGCGATGATATCTGTAATACCATCAAACATCCACATCTGCCTATCCCAGGTCCTGGGTAAGGACTCGATAGGTAGACAAAAATGCCAAATCCAGTCTGAACATCTGGCTGACTGTGCAATGACCAATAATAATAATAATAATAATAATAATAATAATAATAATAAAAAAAAAGTTGGAAGGGACCTTGGAGGTCATCTAGTCCAACCCCCTGCTCAGGCAGGAAACCCTATACCATTTCGGACAAATGACTGTCCAGTCTCTTCTTCAAAACTTCCAGGGTTGGAGCATTCACTGCTTCTAGAGGCAGGTTGTTCCACTGGTTAATTGTTCTCACTGTCAGGAAGTTTCTCTTTAGTTCCAGGTTGCTTCTCTCCTTGATTAGTTTCTATCTGTTGCTTCTTGTCCTGCCTTCAGAAGCTTTGGAGAATAGCTTGATCACAAAAGGTGATCCCACCACCCCGGGACGTTGCAGCCGTCATAAATATGAGTCAGTTGCCAAGCATCTCCATTTTGATCACGTGACCACGGGGAGGCTGCAACGGCCATTAAGTGTGAAAATAGGTCCTAAGTCGCTTCCCCCCCCAGTGCTGTTATAACTTAGAACGGTCCCTAAATGGACCATTGTTAAGTCAAGGCCTACTTGTACTGTAGGGAATAGAGAGCTCAAATTCTGTGGCTTGGAAGAATACTCTCCTACAGGTAATCCTCGATTTACAGCCATTAGTAAATCGAGGACTACCTACACACATCTCTCCTATAAGGCTTAATCATTTTTCCCATCAGCTGAGCACAGGTATCTGAGGGGGCTGCCACAAGGCAGAGGGGGCCAGGTTGTTCACCAAAACACCAGAGGGCAGGACGAGAAACAATGGTTGGAACCTGATCAAGGAGAGCAGCAACCTGGAATTAAGGAGAAACTTCCTATCAGTGAGAACAATCAACCAGTGGAACAGCTTGCCACCAGAAATCGTGGGCGCTCCATCACTGGTGGTTTTTAAGAAGAGACTGGACAGTCACCTGTCTGAGATGGCATAGGTTCTCCTGCTTGAGCAGGGGGCTGGACTAGAAGACCCCCAAGGTCCCTTCCAGCTTCTATTCTATTCTAATTTGCAAAGAGAAAGTTGATAAGACACTTGCCCCACATCCCCTGCAGGGATCTTCATTCCAACCCCATGAAGTTTAGTTCTAAGAAAAGAGGAACTGTGTTGTTTTCATCCTTATACAAAACAGGGCCCTTTCTCAATAGCTGGCACGCTGCCTTGGCTCTTGACCCTCTTCCGTTCCCGAGTCCAGATCGAATGAAGAAGAATCAGCTTTTTTTTTTAAGTGGGGCACATTCTGCCCCACGGATGGGTAGCTGCAGTTGAGGGGCTGTCGGAGCCTGGTGGGGAAGCAATTGGAGCCTTTATAGAGGGACCGGATTACGTCCGCAACTCAGCCCACAATTTCGGCGGCTAACACTGGTTAAAGTGAATTTTGTCCCGTGTTATGGCCTTTCTCACCCCAGTTGTTAAGTGAAACGCTGCAGTTGTTCCGTGAGCAACACAGTTGCTAAATGAATCTGGCTTTCCCATTGTCAAAAGGTCGCAAAAGGGAATAATGTGATCCCGGGGATGTTGCGACCGTCATAAATATGACAGCTGTCAAGCATCCTAATTTTGGTCCCCTGATTGTGTGGATGCTGCAACGGTCCTAAGTGTGAAAAACGTTCATAAGTCACTTTTTTTCCGTGCTGTTGTAGCTTTGAACAGATTACCTGTAACCTCCCACTGCTTTTTGACCAGAAGAAATAACTATTCCAGAATTGGGCAGGTTTGGAAAAGGATCCTGAGAGATTCTTTTAATTCATTGGGCTTTCAATCCAGAAGCTCCAGGTTGATCTTCCCAACATCAAGAATACAGAAGGACAGAGTTGGAAGGAACCTTAGAGATCTTCTAGTCCATCTCCCTGCCCAAGGAGGAAATCTTATCTCGTTCCAGAAAAATGGCTTTTGAACCTCTTTTTTAAAAAAACCTGATGGAGCACTCACAACTTCTGGTGGCAAGCCGTTCCACAGATTAATTGTTCTCACTGTTAGGAAACCTCTCCTTAATTCTGAACTGGCTCTCTCTTTAATGATCTTCCAACCCATTACTTCTTGTCCTGCCCTCAGGGGCTTTGGAGAACAGACTGAACCCCCCCTCTTCTCTGTGACAGCCCCTCAAATATTGGAAGGCAGCTGTCTGGAGAAGGAGGAAGGACAGATTTACATTTCAAGCCTGGTTTAATATCCGTTTACGTACTTTAATATCCATTTCTACCCATTTAAAGGACTTCTGATTTGTACAGGAAGCCCTCCACTTATGACAATTGGGGTTATAAGCATGCTGGCTGGGGAATTCTGGGAGTTGAAGGGACCCATCTCCCATCGCCAAGGTTGAGAAACACGGGTCTAAACCCACTACAGTCCCCAAACCCAAACTCAGAGAGTGTGTTTGCCTTAAATAGGCGGGACAGGCCATTCCTTGAAGGGTCTTCTGGAAGGAAAAAAAAAAAAGAGAAAAGATTATGCTTTCTTATCCCACCTTCCCAATTTGTCACGCAGGCCTATATATCAGCAGCTGGAAAGCTGAGCCGGGTTCATCTGCTTCCTTCTGCTTTGCATGTGTGGAAACCCTGCCATTAAAAAAAAAAACCCAAACACAGCCAGACTCCCAGGAACGGGTGCAATTGTGATGTCACAGGTGTCGGCCAATCACCGCTGTGGACAGCCAGCTTCTGCCACACCCAACCAGGTGAGATTCTCATCATTCATGAACGAACCGTCGGATCCTTCTCCACGGAGCCAATGGGCAGGTTGCAACGCCGTCTCCGAACAGGTCGCCGATTCCTCCAAGCAAGGTACAGTTATGCAACAGGGACGCTTCCACCGAAGCACAACCTGTGACATTCACCTACGGCTAGACGCCCTCTAAGAGGCACATCAGGTACTGTCAGGCTTCATCGCCGTTTGTGATTACTATTAATTAGCAGAGGCGCCCGGAAGGATAATTTGCCACAACTGTGCTGTGTGGGTAGACAAATAGAGACCTTATCTACGGAGAAGATGTTGCACACATCACAAGTTGGCTTCCTCAGCTATGAAAAGTCGTGGGTACTGAATTCCAAAGCCTAGGAAGGAATGCATATAACTGGAGCCACTTTGGTGTAGTGGTTAGGGCACCAAACTAGAAACTGGGAGACGGTGAGTTCTAGTCTTGCCTTACGCATGAAAGCTGTCTGGGTGACCTTGGGCCAATCACCAGGAGACGGGGAATTCTAGACCCACCTTAGGCATGAAAGCCATCTGGGTCAGCCACCAGGAGACTGTTGGTTCTAGTCTTATGTTAGGCATGAAAGCCAGCTGGGTGACCTTCGGCCAATCACCAGGAGATTGTGAGTTCTAGTCTCACCTTAAGCATGAAAGCCATCTGAGTGTCTTTGGGCCAATCACCAGGAGACGGGGAATTGTAGATACACCTTAGGCATGAAAGCCATCTGGGTCAGCCACTAGGAGACTGTTGGTTCTAATCTTATGTTAGGCATGAAAGCCAGCTGGGTGACTTTGGGCCAATCACCAGGAGACGGTGAGTTCTAGTCCTGCCTTAGGCATGGAAGCCAACTGGAGGAACTTTAAGCCAGTCCCCCCTCATTCAATCCAATCTACCTCACGAGATTGTTGCTGTGGAGAAAAGTGGAGGAGGAAGTTGTGTTGGATATATTGCCGTCTCGAGTCACTTGTAAAAATAATAAAAGCAGGATATAAACAAACTAATGATGGTGTCCTCTTCCTGGAAGGACGCAACATTGCCATACAGAACTGGACCACAATTCTGATTGCCGCCTTATTCCCTCCCACGGCATCAGCTCTGTAAGAATCAGGAGAGCAAGATGAAATCCCAAGTGGGGATCCCAGCCCGCCTTGAGAAATAACACAGTATCAAGAGTTGGGAGGGACCTTGGAGGTCTTCTAGTCCAACCCCCTGCTCAAGCAGGAGACCCTCTACCCTTTCAGGCAAAGAAGAGTTGTCCAATCTCTTCTTAATAAACCTCCAACGCTGGAGCAGCACCCGCAACGTCTGGAGGCAAGCGGTCCCGCGGGTTGGTTGTTCTAAGGACCTCACTTCTGTTCTCAGAAAACGACCAATTGGCCCGAACTGACACATCCACGGGGACGAATTCCACCGGTGCCTGGCAGTTCCTCCCCCCAGAAGTGGAATTTAGTATGGGCTGAGTCACACCTTTGGCAGCTGGAAGAAAACAACATCTCGTGGAACTGGGGAAAACTCTTGTTTCTACAGCTGGTTGGGGGTGGATTAGGGCAGGGGCCATAAACAGTCGGCACATTTCCCGCGAAACCGAAAGAAAGGCAGGCAGGGGGGGAGAGGGCAAGGGGCAGGCTGATAGGGAGGGTGGCCCAATGGGTTGGGAAACCTACAGAACACAGAAGTTAAAGCCAATTCTTCTCCAAGACCCTGGGACCCTTTGCCCTTTGACCTCTGCCGCCAAGAAGGGAAGGAAGGAAAGGAAAGGAGAGCAAACAAAACAAGGACAAGACTGTGCAAACAACAGCAAAGAGGTTGTGCTGGTCCAGTATACAGCTAGCTTACGAAACTGTGTGTAGAGCAAGTAGCATTTTAAGGGTTAAAGTGCTGCCCCCCTTAAGGGTGGCCTTCTGGTACATTCCAGAGTAGAGGTAGCCCTCAACTTCTCGAAATTACAAGAACGGCACTAAAGTTTTCCAGACTTAACGGATCAATAAAGGAGAATATCCGTAGCTCAGGGGTCTTTGGTGCGCTCTGAGCTTGGTGGTTTTCTCCCAGACGTTTCATCACCCAACTAGGTAACATCATCCACGCCGGTGTTAGCTTGTGCCAGCACCAACAATGTTACCTAGTTTGGGTCCTGAAACGCCTGCGAGAAAACCACCAAGCTCAGAGAGCACCAAGGACCCCACACGTACGACTGTGGCAGCAGAAGATCAAAATTCAGAGTCTTGGCAACTGACTCCTATTTATGACGGCTGCGATGTCCTTGGGTGTGGAGGTGTGGGTGTGTTATGTGATCACCTTTTGTGGTCTTCCGACGAGCAAAATCAGTAGAAGGCGGAGGCATTGAACAACTGGGTTACTAACTTAACAGTTGAGGTGCTCCCCTTAACAAACGTGGCAGGAAAGGTGGCCAAATGGGGGCAAAACTCACTTAGCAACGGTCCTGCTTAGCAAGGGAAATGCCGGGGGCTCAATTATGGTTGTAAATCGAGGACTATCTGTATTCTGAGACAGGGGTCAAGCTGTCGTGTCAGCTCCACCCAGCCTTGGGCTTGGAGTGAATATTCTGCGCCTGTCCTTCAAAGCATCCCAATTTTCTGCCCACCCCCCTTCTCCCTCCCACCCCGCAGGTTATACGAGGCAAAAGCACATCGGCCTCTCCTAGGGCTCAGCCTGTTTTTCTTTAATCCCTGGCATTAATTAGGAGGCCCCAGATGGCAAGGAGATGCCCCCGAGGCCGGCTGTACCAGGCACACATCCTACAAAGCGTTCTTTGTGTCTGCCAGCTGGGGTACCAACCTCCACTTTCCCCGTGGGACTCACACAGAAACAAGGAGTACGCCGGAGCCAAGATCTCCCTAAAAGGGAACACACAACATGCCCGCTTCACTCTTTGAAAATGGAGCACCTGGGCAAAAAATAATAATAATAACAGGGCAGGTAACTTAGTGGCACCTGCGAGTGAGCGCAGCTTACCCAACACGCACTTAAACCCGTCCACAGCCAAATAGCGGAGAAACACAGCTGCGATGCAGTGGCAGGAAGCTTGCAAAAACCCAAAGGACGGACGGACGCGGACGGACACGTCTCTCGGAAAAAAAAAGGAATTAAGGCTTGCAACAACACCGCTGCCCGCTGGTTTGCAAGTTACCAAACCGAACTGCAGATTGAAAACAGAAACACAAAAGTCTCCTGCCCTCACGGTGATGACAACAGGAATGACAAATGAAAAACAAATGCTGGCACCAGTGTGGGTTTTCTCCACCCCATTTTTTATTTTTTTTTAGCACCGGTGCCAATTTTCGTTCTGGGACAGAGTGCTTGAGCGTGACTTACAGCGCTCGTTTTCAAAAACGCTGGTTAAATATAGAGCAGAGGTCTCCAAACGTGGCAACTTTTAAGACTTGGGGACTTCAACTCCCAGAATTCCCCAGCCAGCCTTGCTGGGAGTTGAAGTCCTCAAGTCTTCAACGTTGCCACGTTTGGAGACCCCTGGTAGATAGGGGAAGTCTCCTGGAAATTAAGACAGCATTGAAATTGAAGGCTGAGAGAGAGAGAGGGGGCAGCCTTCTGAATTTGGACGGAGAGAGAAAATATATCAGATTATCCCTCATTATGTCGGGGCCGCAAGGACGTGGAAAAGTGATTCATTAAATAGCAGCGGGAACATCTGCTTGGATGGAGTAACAGAGTTTGTGGCAATCTTGATATATTTGCAGGTTTGTTATCCTAAGACAGCAATTTCCTCAAGGAACAGTAATGCTTCACGCTTACACATCAAAAGAGGATATACCTTACAACAGAAAGATTGACTTCCTCTAGCTAGTTTCATCCAAAAGCACATAAATTAAGAAGAAGTATTGCTGCGTGGTAGGACAAGATTAAATGAAATGTTGTGGTTACTTGACTGAGAAATACTTTTATTATGTAATTGAGTTATTTGTGTGGCAACTATTTCTTGCGCAAGAGGAGGTAAGAAGATTGTTTCTGGCTCAAAAATCCGTGAACAACAGATAACTTGACTAATAAATTTCGTTTATAAGGAACTAAGCAAGCAACACACAAGGAATTCAGCAAAAGTTGGGACTCTGAGGCAGTCTCATCCAACATTCGTCTTTGTTCAAAATTTTAAGAGCAAGTACGAAGGCCTTCAAGAGCATAGATACCATAACAATGCAATATTTATGGTGAAATCCTATGTGGCTAAGAGTTCTATTAACTCTGGGCTTGATTCTAATTAAGCATGTTTACAAAGAAAAGATCAAAAGTACTCTGAGCGGGAAGCTGAAACGCAAGTTGTCTTCCAAGTAGCACATCACTAACTACTTTGGGAGTTAAACCCCATTTCGGAATTCTAAAGTTTAAACCTTCCAAAAGTGTTTTTCAAAGGGCGACTGGACTTTCTTGATTTTTTTTTCCCCCTGGAAAATGTTCTGAAGAACTGAAGAAGCTTCTTGGATGAGAAGCAAAATGTTTTCAAGGAGGAAAAACTGCGAAATTCCAGCTGCCTTTTGGGAAAAAAAAAAAAAAAACCGTTTGGGAAAATCATGACCTGAATGATTGAGAGATAATCCTAAATCTCAACTTTGTATTGTAAAACACATACACCTCTCTCTAGACTTTCAAATGGATGCAGTTTATATCTCTTTTTCCAGGAAGACACAAGGCCAAACCCCTTCCCGTGGAATTTCCTTTTATGTTTCTTGATTTGTTCTTTTAACACTTGATGATTTTATTGTCTTGTTTTCCGTATCCCAGATAGAATCTGTGTTTGTTGCGTCAACTACAGCTAGTGTAAAATAACACAGAAATCATAGGAAGCTATGCTAAATGTCATCCAACAATTCTTAGGACATTTAAAAAAAAAAAAGCTGTCCTCTTTCCTAATATTTTATAGTCGGAGGCCACTTTCAAAAACCTTCAAACTACCAACGTCACTTGATGCAGCCTAAAAGAATAAATCACTGATTTATACATAATCTAGTAAGCTCTATTTACGGTGGCCTTCAGGGATCTTTCCAGTTAAGTAATTTTGACAGCCATGATCCCACTGTCTTAGTTGGTGAAGCACCATGATTATAAATGTTGGTCCAGTTGCACAGCTTCAGTAATAGAATAGAATAGAACAACAGAGTTAGAAGGGACCTTGGAAGTCATCTAGTCCAACCCCCTACTCAGGGCAGGAAACCCTATACCAGTGGTGATGAACCTATGGCATGCGTGCCAGAGGCGGCACTCAGAGCCCTCTCTGTGGGCACATGCGCTGTCGCCCCATCCCCACCTCCACCCACAGCCCCCTCCTCACCAGCAGCCCCCCCCAGAGGAGTCGCCCCTGGGCACAGTCCACGTGGAGCAGCGCAGCCAAGACATGGCAGCCGGGCAGCGTAGACAAGACTCTGCCCTCGCGCCGCATTGCGTGCAGATGATGCTGCAGGGCGCGGGCAGAGAGCATGGCCGCCATGGTGCTGCAGGGCTGCCTGGGCAATCTGCGGCGAGCCATGGAGGCGGTGGGTGGCCCTGTGAGCGGACAGGGCAGAGTGGGGAGCAGAGTAAGGGGGTGGGCGAATGGGCGGGGCGGTTTTGGGGCACTCGGTCTCTAAAAGGTTTGCCATCACTGCCCTATGCCATTTCAGACAAATGGTTCTCCAATTTCCTCTTAAAAACTTCCAGTGTTGGAGCATTCACAATTTCTGGAGGCAGGTTGTTCCACTGATTAATTGCTCTAATAGGCAAGAACAATGGGATCTGTGATCCAAAACATCAAAAAAAAAAAAGCCAGCTGATGTATTACAGGACAAATCTCTCATTCATTTACAATCTGCGTTTTCTCCACTTGGCCATTTTAAGATGTGCAGATTTCAGCTCCCAGAATTCCCCAGTCAAGCTTTTGAGAAAAACTGATTTACACTAACTGCCAGCCCCCCCCCCCCCATTTGCTAAGTCAAACTCCTAGAAAGTTATGAACTGAGTCTAGTCCACCTGGGATGCACCATGCTGGAGAACATGGACTTCCTCAATCAGCAGCCCCAGGTCCCTTCTATCCCAGGGGTGGGCAACTTTATGACCTGTAGACTTCAATATCCAGAATTCCTGAGCCAGCATGGCTAGCTTAGGGATTCTGGGAATTGAAGTCCGTAAGTTCTACCCTAGCACTCCTGTCCTAGCCTCTTCTCCTTTCTAGCAGGTCTCCCCAGATGTCCCCAGGACGCTTCGGATTCCATCTCTCAGAATCCCTGCAGACAGATTTTGCAAGCTGAGGCTTATGGGTGCAGTAGTCCAAAAACGTCTGGAGAACTCCCAAGAAGGTCAGTGCCCATCTTCATACCCCCTATGCCCACTGTGGGGGGGGGGTGGTCTACCCTGAATCTCTTCCCTCCAATTCCCCCTCCCCAAACCTGTTGTCCTAAAGAGGCTCATCTCCTTCCAACTTCCATCTGCATCTCCCTAAGACCACAACTCCCAGAATCCCCCAGAAAAGTTCCTGGAAGGGCAAAGAACCGTGCCAGGCTCATTTAAGCGAAGTCTGCGCCGGTTTCTTTCTCCTACCTTTTGGGCGACCCTCCCCCCCACCTCCCGCCCTCCTAAAGGCACTTTCCGCGCTTCCTTGGCGGTGGGGGGCAACTGTCAAGTTCCCCCCTCCCTCGTCAATGGAATCGTCTGGTCCGCGGATCCAGGGCTTACAAGGCGGGATGTCCCATTCCTCTTTGGGGGGGGATTACATCTGCCCAACCGTCCCGCTCCCTCGCCTTCTACTCACCCAATGGGGCTGCCGTCCACCTCTGCCCACAGGTGGCCCCTTTACGGACCGGTTTCCGCCTTAGCCCGAACGTTCGGAGGCGCCACATGACAGCCGCACACCAATGGGCGGAGGGCGGAGCCGGCGAGGGGCCCCCTCGGAACGTCATCCCGCCAGTTCCTTTGAAGACAGCGCCGGAGCCCGCCTCCTCCTCTTTTTTTGGGCCGCCCTTCTTAAAGGGGCCGCGCGCCCTCCGGCTTCTGCCGAGAAGAGAAACGCGTCCTGGTGGGTATTAAGAGTTCGGGTAGGACGGTGCTTTAAACCTGGCAAATTTAAAATGGGTGGGCTGGGGAATTCTGGGAGTTGAAGTCCACTCAATTTAAAGCAAGCTGGCTGGAGGATTCTGAGAGTTGAAGTCCATCCATCTTAAAGCAAGCTGGCTGGGGGATTCTGGGAGTTGAAGTGAGTTGAAGTCCATCCATCTTAAAGCAAGCTGGCTGGGGAATTTTGGCAGTAGAAGTTCATGCATGTTAAAGCAAGCTGGCTGGGGACTTCTGGGAGTTGAAGTCCACCTTAAAGCAAGCTGGCTGGGGGATTCTGGGAGTTGAAGTCCACCCATCTTAAAGTTGCCAAGTTTGGTAAAAGATTGTAACATTGTAACCTCCCTCAGAAGTAAGCATTTGGGGCTGTAAAATAATCAGAACCAGCATATTTTCTGCCTAATCAAGTTTATTAAGAAACTTGTGAGCTCCAGGTCATGGAACCTTTTACTTTTTTAATAAAGTCTAATAAAATAATTAAAATTAAACAAGTTGTTTAATATGCGTTAGTCAGAAAAGGTGCAACTACTAGACCACTGATTTTTATTTTTATTTTATTTATTTATTTATTTATTTTTGCTTCTAAAGACTAACACAGTGTTCCTCTTTGCTTGGTTTCTCACAACATGCAAAACTTGTTATTGAGCATAAAATGCTATGCATGAAAAAAACTAATAAATTTTCAGGTTTATCGTGACCATCTGGCTCCCATACGGCTCGCTTGAGAGGGAGAGGTGATATTTTGTAATTAAAAAATGAGATCCTACTTAGCTTTAGCAGGAATGCAGGGAGGAGGATAGAAATTAGCCTGTGTGTGGCTGTGGAGTCCACCTACACACAGGAAAAGAAATGGACAATGAACATCAAACCGGTTTTAATGCATCTCTTTTCAACAGGATCCGTGTGCCACATCTAGGCAAAATGGCCTCTTGAAATGCCAGCCATTTCCAAGTGTCTTCGTTGGTTTTTCATGAAGTATCCAGCTAGAATCTTTTTTTTTCCTTTGCTGGTCATATTTGTTGAATGAGCCTGCCTTTTCTGTCCCAGCTTTATAGTTCACTTCAAGGAAGTGTCTTGCAGTTGGACACCTTTTCCTAAAGAGAGAACTAACTAACTAACTAACTAACTAACTAACTAACTAACTAACTAACGAGAGAACCAACCTAAAACTAAAACTAAATTTCCTGACAGTGAGAATAGTTAGCCAGCGGAACTACTTGCCTCCAGAAGTTGTGGCTTCTCCAACACTGGAGGTTTTTAAGAAGAAACTGGACAGCCATATGTCTGAAATGGTACAGGTCGTCCCCGACTTACAACAGTTCATTTAGTGACTGTTTGAAGTTACAACGGCACTGAAAAAAGTCACTAAGTTATGACTATTTTTCACAGTTATGACCGTAACAGCATCCCCATAGCCATGCGATTTACGTTCGGAGGATTCATAGTTATGACGTTCACAGCGTCCCGGGGTCACGTGATCCCCTTTTGCGACTTATTGACAAGCAAAGTCAAGGGGGAAGCTAGATTCACTTAGCAGTTGTGTTACTAATTTAACAACTGCAGTGATTCACTTAACAAATGGGGCAAGAAAAGTCTGGCGCAGTGGTTAGAATGCAGTAAATTGTAGGCTGGCTCTGCCCACTGCCAACAGTTCAATTCTCACCTGCTCAGGGTTGACTCAGCCTTCCGTCCTTCCAAGGTCGGTAAAATGAGGACCCAGATTGTTGGGGCTGACTCTATAAACTGCTTAGAGAGGGCTGTATAACACTGTGAAGCGGTATATAAATCTAAGTGCTATTGCTCTTCCTTCCTTCCTTCCTTCCTTCCTTCCTTCCTTCCTTCCTTCCTTCCTTCTTCTTTCCCTCTCTCCCTCCCTCCCTCCCTCCCTCCTTCCCTCCCTCTCTTTTCCCCTTTCTCATTCTCCTTCCTGGTGGCACAGTACTTAGAATGCAGTATTGGAGGCTGACTCTGCCCACTGCCAGCAGTTCGATCCTGACCGGCTCAAGGTCGACTGAGCCTTCCATCCTTCCGAGGTCGGTCAAATGAGGACCCAGATTGTTGGGGGGCAATGTGCTGACTCTGTAAACCGCTTAGGGCTATCAAGCACAGTGAAGCGGTATATAAGTCTAAGTGCTACTGCTATTGCTAGCCAAACAGGCTTGATTCATGTGACAGTTGTCCTCAGCTCCTCCTTAGCTGTGTAAATTCCTGGGTTTGTAATCAGTCTGATTAAGCCCATTGTGTTGGGCCTATTTAGTATATATCAGGAACTCAGGCCGGTGTTTTGAGTAACCAGTTTCTAACTTCTTGTTCCAACTTGCAAGGTTATTCTAGTGGCAATGGTTCGATCGGGATGAACTGAGCTGCAGAGCGCATGAGGAGCGCATGAGGAGTTCTGCACCAGATATTTTGACGAAGAAAGCCCTTGGATGTGGCCTGAGGTAGCTTATAACTTCCTTTTGTGAATAGGAACCACAAATTCTGGCAGTTAATCCATGTTCTTGTACTAGACCAGGGGTAGGCAACCTTGGCTCTCTTATGACTCGTGGACTTCAACTCCCAGAATTCCTGAGCCAGCTATGCTGAGGGGAAAGGGAGAGGTTTCCATGCTGAGCCATGCTGGCTCAGGAATTCTGGGAGTTGAAGTCCACAAGTCATGAAGGGGCCAAGGTTTTCCCCATGCTGGCTCAGGAATTCTGGGAGTTGAAGTCCACGAGTCATGAAGGGGCCAAAGTTTCCCCCATGCTGGTTCAGGAATTCTGGGAGTTGAAGTCCACGAGTCATAAAAGAGCCAAGGTTGCCTACCCCTGTACTTGACTCAGATGTACCTTCAGCACACATGTCTGAAATAGTAGTAGTAGTAGTAGTAGTAGTAGTAGTAGTAGTAGTAGTAGTAGTAATAATAATAATAATAATAATAATAATAATAATAATAATAATAATAATAATAATAATAATAATAAAGTTGGAAGGGACCCTGGAGGTCATCTAGTCCAACCCCCTGCTCGAGCAGGAGACCCTATGCCATTCTGGACAAATGGCTGTCCAATCTCTTCTTGAAAACTTCCAGTGTTGGAGCATTCACAGCTTCTGGAGGCAGGTTGTTCCACTGGTTAATTGTTCTCACTGTCAGGAAGTTTCTCCTCAGTTCTAGGTTGCTTCTGTCCTTGATTAGTTTCCACCCTTTGCTTCTTGTCCTGCCTTCAGGCGCTTTGGAGAACGGGTTGACCCCGTCTTCTTTGTGGCAATCCCTGAGATAGGTAAGCTAAAGACTTCAGTCCCATTGAAACTCCCTTATTTTCTGCACCTCTCCCAGTTTTACAAGGGATTGCAAAACATGCGGCGTGGGTAGCATGCCCCACACATATAGTAACATATTCTTATTTAACTTGTCTACACAATTATTTACAGGCCGTTCACTTCCACAAAGCCCTCAAGCCTGGAGCTTTATTTCCAACCAAGCAAGCAGTTTCCTAGAGCAAACAATGATATTTAAAAGAAGAGAAAGGTACATAAGCAAAGAATCAATATGGCGTCACGGATAATCCCCTTGGGAGAAGCTATAAGGGAATATGGATCCCTTTAAAAGCGCAGTGTCTCAAAAATCTCCTGCATTTTTTCTTACGAAGCACAAGTTGCTTGTTCTTGCGAGGAGGATGATGATGATGATGACTGGGGTGTTCTAAAAAGGAACAGAAAAAAAAAATTAATAATGAATCTTTTAATCGGTCAATTGAAGACCGAAAGGTATATAGGTAGTTCTCGACCTACAAACCACAATTGAGCCTAACATTTCCATTGCTAAGTGAGACAGTGGTTAAGTGAGCTTTGCCCCATTTTACGACCTTTCTTGCCACAGTTGTTAAGTGAGTCATTGCTGTTGTTAAGTTAGTAACATGGTTGTTAAGTGAATCTGGCTCCATTGGTCAGAAGGTCGTAAAAAGGGATCCCATGGACCCAGGACACTGCAACTGTCATAAGTACAAGCCAGTTGCTGAGCCTCCGAAGTTTGATCACGTGACCATGGGGATGCCCTAAGGCAGGGGGTAGGCAACCTTGGCTCTTTTATAACTCGTGGACTTCAACTCCCAGAATTCCTGAGCCAGCAGGGCTCAGCTTGGAAACCTCTCCCTTTCCCCTCAGCACGGCTGGCTCAGGAATTCTGGGAGTTGAAGTCCACGAGTCATAAAAGAGCCAAGGTTGCCTACTCCTGGCCTAGGCCTGTATTTCTCCACCTTGGCCACTCGGAGATGGGTGGACTTCAATTCCCAGAATTCCTGAGCCAGCATGGCTCAGCTTAGAAACCTCTCCCTTTCCCCTCAGCATGGCTGGCTCAGGAATTCTGGGAATTGAAGTCCACTAGTCATAAAAGAGCCAAAGTGGCCTACCCCTGCCCTAAGGGTTGTGAGTGTGAAAAACGGTAATAAGTCCATTTTTTTTTCAATTTTTGACTCATATTTATGACGGTTGCAGCATCCTGGAACCATGCGGCCTCCTTTTTGCGACCTTCTGTCAGTGGGGAAGCCAATTTCACTGAACAGCCATGTTACCAACTTCATTTAACTGTGTCGTAAAATGGGGCAAGACTCACTTAACCAATGTTTCACTTAGCAACAGCAATTTTAGGATCCACTGTGGTCGTAAGTCGAGGATTACCTGTAGTATCCTGCAAAGTAAGAAGTGATTTTAATGGGTGGGCAAAATGAAAATAAATGGGGATGGTAGAAAAATCCCAATGGGCGATTTCTGATTTTTCCTTCTCATCCAGGCCTAATAAGATGCTTAGGCTACACAACAGCCACCCACACCCACACACCCTTCTTCATTTACCTTCCACAGGAGTTACACCCGGGAGTGTTTTCTTACCTGACAAACTACTTAAGGTGAGTCCATCACAGGGACAAGGATGTTTGTCCTTTTTGGGGTATTGCAGTTCACTTAAATCTAAAAATGATTAGGAACCAGCATTAGAAGGACGCCAGGAAGAGAAAACATGGGGCATCAGAGAAAGACAGCGAGGTTCTTCCTCCTGACCCATAAGCCATCCTTGAGGAAATGCAATCCTCAAAAGAGTAATGAGGATAACAACAGAGCTTGTCTGTTTTTAAGTCAGACACCTGGAACAGAGAGAAAAGACCCAAAGAAACAACCCATAATCAATCAATCAATCAATCAATCAATCAATCAATCAGAATAGAGCTGGAAGAGACCTTGGTGGTCTTCTAGTCAAGCAGGAGAACCTATGCCATTTCAGACAAGTGGCTGTCCAGTCTCTTCTTGAAAACCTCCAGTGATGGAGTGCCCATGATTTCTGGAGGCAGGTTGTTCCACTGATTAATAGTTCTTCCTGTCAGGAAATGTCTCCTTAGTTCTAGGTTGCTTCTCTCTTTGATTAGTTTTCATCGTTGCTTCTTGTCCTGCATTCTGGTACTTTCGAAAATAAGTTGACCCCCTCTTCTTTGCGGCAGCCCCTCAAATATCAGAACACTGCTATCATGTGACCCCAGTCCTTTAGAATAGAATAGAATAGAATAGAATAGAACAGAACAGAACAGAATAGAATAGAATAGAATAGAATAGAATAGAATAGAATAGAATAGAAGAATGGAATGAAGTAGAAGAATAGGAAAAAACAGAACAGAACAGAACAGAACAGAACAGAACAGAACAGAACAGAATAGAATAGAATAGAATAGAATAATGGAATGAAGTAGAAGAATAGAATAGAATAGAACAGAATAGAATAGAATAGAATAGAATGGAATGGAATGGAAAGGGACCTTGGAGGTCTTCTAGTCCACCCCCCTGCTCAAGCAGGAGAACCTATGTCATTTCAGACAAGTGGCTGTCCAGTCTCTTCTTAAAAACCTCCAGTGATGAAGCACCCACAACATCTGAAGGCAAGCCGTTCCACTGGTTAATTGTCCTCCCTATTAGGAACTTTCTCCTTAATTCCAGGTTGCTTCTCTCCTTGATTACTTTCCAACCATTGCTTCTTATCCTACCTTCAGGTGATTTGGAAAAGAAGTTGACCCCCCCCCCTCTGCCTTGTGGCAGCCCCTCAAATATTGGATCACTGCTATCATGTCTCCCCCAGTCCTTCTTTTCTCTAGACTGGCCATACCCAAATCCTGCAACCGTTCTTCCTATGTTTTAGTCTCCAGGCCTTTAATCATCTTAGTTGCTCTTCTTTGCACTTTGCGCCATGTGATCCTGGATGCCAGAAGAACCCAAAGTAAACTTGCAGGCAAATTTTCTTCCAGCTCCCCGATGGAAATCAAGAGACGGGACTCACCTGGACAAGGGCAGGACCGAGGCCCCTGCCTGCTTCGTTTCGACCTGCTCAGCAAACTCGCTTGGTCGTACCTTCCACCTAAGCCCAAAAGGAGAAAGGTGAGAGCAGGTTGGAAGAGGCTACGAGGGATGAAGGAATCCACTGATGTGGTTCAAGAAGCTCTCGTGGACTTGGTGATCCTGG
>NW_015387026.1:295748-308248 GCF_001527695.2 Protobothrops mucrosquamatus
TCCTTCCTTCCTTCCTTCCTTCCTTCCTTCCTTCCTTCCTCCCTCCCTCTCTCCCTTTCCTTTCCTTCTTCTTTCCCTCCCTCCTCCTTTCTCTCCCTTCCTCTGTCCCTCCCTCCCTCCCTTCTTTCTCTCCCTCCCTCCCTTCCCTCTCTCCTTCCTTCCTTCCTTCCTTCCTTCCTCTTCACTACAGACCTCTAGACAGTCTACAGATCCTTGGTCAAAGATCAGTGAGAAGACCTGGGTGGTGTTCAAGCACAGGTTGGACCAGCCCCACTCCCACCACGATGGCTTTGTACGATATACTAAACTTAGGGAGTTGTTATTGCTTCCTAGCCAGTTTATGGCTCAGGGTATTGTGCAAATCTAGAGAAAAAGGGTTAATTTAATGACCAGGTTAATGTTGCTGAGGGAACGTTGCTTGTCTGGTGCCAATCCAGGGATCTCCTTCACTTTCCTCTCCTTTCTTCCCATGCAACAATTCCCAATAAGTCTCTCCAACTCCTCCTACCTTTTTCTGAGCTGCAGACCAGGCCAACGAGGAGCGCTGACATCAAAAATAAGAAGAATCTGTCCATTTCTCCAGCCACGTCCTTGGCTCTCTCTCTCCGTCAATGGCCACCGCTTCGGCTAATAACCTTTTGTACTTAAACCAACCGACGTATTTATTATTATTTTTTTTTAAAAAAAAATTTCTTCTTCTCCCGGCTAATACTTCTGGGAAATGCTTGGGGAAAAATAAAAAAAAACCCATATCAGGGCAATCCCCAATCCATTGTGCAAGCTTTTTTCTTCCTGTAACTCTACCTTAATATTTACTGATATAAAGAGCAGCCAAATATTACGTTCTGGAGCCAGGAGAGAGAGAGAGAGAAAACAAAAGAATAATTGAGTTGGTTTTTGGAGAGTTGTTGTTGGCAAGGCCCCAAACGCGCAGGTAGAGAAGAGGCAGTACCTGGCTGAATAGTAACACAGGTAGTCCTCGACGTATAACGGTCCATTTAGTGACCGTTCGAAGTTACCACGGCACAGTCTAAAGCTAGACTAGAAGATCTCCAAGGTCCCTTGTCAGAGGCCAGTCTGATCCAACAGAAGACGCCGTGCTAGTTCCAAGACAGTTGGATCTTCAGCCTGATTTTGGAAGGGACTTCAACGCATCAAATTAAACGTGCAATGTTTTATGGAGCTGTAAGCAGCAATAGAAACAGTCCAGCCTCTTTCAACACCCGGTGAGTTTATGGGCATGGCCATTTAGTTTTCATGGCAACCATTTATTAGCCTAAATCCCCAGGATCTACTGGTAAAGTCTCACCCAGTACAAACCAAGCCCTGCCCTGCTGAATTTCTAAACCCAGCCAGATGCTACCTCCAGTTTAGACAAGTTGAGAGAAGCCAGATCGAAAATCCTTAAACTTTAAAGCCTGTGTGCGATATATTTATATCTATATCTACATATCTATCTATCTATCTATCTATCTATCTATCTATCTATCTATCTATCTATCTATCTATCTATCTATCTATCTATCTATTATATCTATATCTATGTAGCTATTTATATCTATATCTATCTATCTATCTATCTATCTATCTATCTATTATCTATCTATCTAATCTATCATCTATCATCATCTATCATTTATGTATATCTATCCAGCCACTCAACCAACTACCTATCTATCTATCATCCACCCACCCACCGATCTGTCTGTCTGTCTGTCTGTCTGTCTAGCTAGCTAGCTCGCTATTATATACCAGGCAGCAAGGCAAATTCAAAACGGAGTATGGTTTTTCTAAAGTTTACGTCAAAAAATATTGTAAATCTGTTGGCGCACGAAGAAGGGAAGCTCAGAAATAAAATACTTATATTCTTTTCATTGTTTTTCTTTTTTCTTTTCCTTCTGTTATTATTTGCAAATAATATAACGGAGATTTTGACCCTAACCTCAAAGATAGATGCATCTTTTTTGATATAAAAACAACTCAATGCATTTTGTTGGGTATGGTTTATCTTTAATGAATGTTGCACTGAACATTAATTGTATAACTTCAGTAATTCCTCTGATCTAATTACTGATGTTTTTTAAACTTACGATCCAGCAAAAGAGTTTGATTTTTTTGACTGCCCAGCATAGTTCTTCCTTCCTTCCTTCCTTCCTTCCTTCCTTCCTTCCTTCCTTCCTTCCTTCCTTCCTTCCTTCCTTCCTTCCTTCCTTCCTTCCTTCCTCCCTCCTCCCTCCTCCCTCCTCCCTCCCTCCCTTTTTCTTTTTTCTTTTTTCTTTTTTCTTTTTTCTTTTTTCTTTCTTTCTTTCTTTGTTTCTTTCTTTCTTTCCTTCCTTCCTTCCTCCTCCCTCCTCTCTCCCTCCCTCCCTCCCTCCCTCTTTCTTTCTTTCTTTCTTTTTTTCTTTCTTTCTCTCTCTCTCTCTCTCTCTCTTTCCTTCCTTCCTTCCTTCCTTCCTTCCTTCCTTCCTTCCTTCCTTCCTTCTTTCTTTCTTTCTTTCTTTCTTTCTTTCTTTCTTTCTTTCTTTCTTTCTTTCTTTCTTTCTTTCTTTCTTTCTTTCTTTCTCCCATCTCGGGGATTGAGGCGACTCTGAGTGGCTTTATAATTCATCTGTTGGCTTTTCCCCCTACCTAATTTCTCACAAACCAACTGTACAAGACTTTTTGCCCAGTATTGACATGAAGCTGACCAGTCTATAAGTATTCAGCTTTCCTTTTTCTCCCTTTGTTGAATATAGGAACAGCAGCTGGCCTTCTCTCACCCTTTGGCGCAATGTCCAGCCTCGGTGATTTTGCAAAAACAACGGAACGGAGGACCTCTAAGACTCTGGACCAGCAGACGTTCTCAGAGAAAGACGGTTGGTATGAAAATCCTTTCTTTGGGGACAATCTCTTTGTGAGATCAGGTGCCCTGAAGCGGAATAGGTGAGGCTGGTCTGTGTATTTTGCGTAGGGTGTTGGCTTTAAGAGTAGGAATCGGTATGTCCACAAAAGGAGAATTTACAAGTGTTTCCTTGATTCTTCTCCCAAGCAGTGACCGGGAGAACCTTTAAGGTAACCAAACCCGGTTTCGCAATTAATAAGAATCTGGGTTTCCTCTCTAGCTCTGTAACTGCTACACACTCTAAGAAAAGTGCATGGTATTTTAAAATTTATTTCACATGCTGCATTTATTAGAAACAACACAAGGCAGCGAACATATGTAATGCTCTTCCTCCTTTCCTCGTAACAACATCCCTGTGAAGTGGGTTGAGCTGGGAGAGAGGGACTGGCCCAAAGTCACCCAGCTGGCTTTCATGCCTAAGGCGGGACTAGAACTCACAGTCTCCTGGTGATTGGCCAAAGTCACCCAGCTGGCTTTCATGCCTAAGGCGGGACTAGAACTCACCGTCTCCTGGCAATCGGCCCAAAGTCACCCAGACAGCTTTCATGCCTAAGGCAGGACTAGAACTCACAGTCTCCTGGCAATTGGCCCAAAGTCACCCAGTTGGCTTTCATGCCCAAGGCGGGACTAGAACTCCTTGTCTCCTGGTGATTGGCCCAAAGCCACACAGCTGGCTTTCATGCCTAAGGCGGGACTAGAACTCACAGTCTCCTGGCAATTGGCCCAAAGTCACCCAGACAGCTTTCATGCCTAAGGCAGGACTAGAACTCACAGTCTCCTGGCGATCGGCCCAAAGCCACCCAGCTGGCTTTCATGCCTAAGGCAGGACTAGAACTCACAGTCTCCTGGCGATCGGCCCAAAGTCACCCAGTTGGCTTTCATGCCTAAGGCGGGACTAGAACTCACCGTCTCCTGGCGATCGGCCCGAAGTCACCCAGCCATTTTTCATGCCTAAGGCGAGACTAGAATTCACAATCTCCTGGCAATTGGCCCAAAGTCACCCAGCTCGCTTTTGGCAGCGGTAGGATACTCTTCGTTGGGGAATCTCCCAAACTGAACGGGGCCAAAGCAGAAGTGGCCACTTGAATAAAAAAAAGAACGCACCTTCCTCAAATGAAAACACCCTTGCACACACTCAAACCCAACTGGAAGTGGAGCAGCAGAGACACACAGCTTACAGTACATTCGGGGCAGGGGTGTTGAAAGGGTTGTTCCTTGTGGAGGAAGCTCTTAAGACTGGGTACATTTCTCTCTTTTTGACCCTAAATCAGCTGAGGGTCTGCAAACTTAAAACCCTGGCATTGCTTTTCTACCGTTTCCACTGGCCTCATCAGCGGGCTGCAGCTATGGCAACACAACACTGCAGCTACTTTTGCTTTTCCAAATATCATCGCCCAAGGCGGGCATATGCTTTCGTGCCTCGGCTTCTTCTAAACCCAGAATATCCTTAGGGAACAACAACAACAACCACCGAACACTAAAAGAAACGAACAGAAAATCAGATAAACGTATCAGCAGAGATCCTTTTTTTTAAAACAAAACAAAACACACACACTAGAAGTGGGCTCAGATACGCCGCATACTTTTCACATTACAAAGCTATTGATAGCTGCTGCTAAGATTAGGGTGACTCAACACCGTCTCCGTTTGTGTGCGGTTTCGTGTTGTCTGTCTGTCTTGTGTGTATGCGTGGGAGACTTTAAAACAGAGCAAATAAACCCACTTCCTCATTCTGCTAAGTTGGTCTGTGCCAAAAAGCCCCAATTTTTGGCTCGATGTGACACAGCAATGCCAACCCACCTCGTAGGGTTGTTGTCGTGAGGAAAATGGGAGGAAGAAGGATTAAGTGGAATGCCTTGCTTTCAGAAGCCGTGGCTGCTCCATGGCTGGAGGCTTTTAAAAAGAGACTGGAGAGCCACTGGTCTGAAATGGTCTAGGGCAGGGGTAGGCAACCTTGGCTCTTTTATGACTCGTGGACTTCAACTCCCAGAATTCCTGAGCCGGCATGGCTCAGCATGGAAACCTCTCCCTTTCCCCTCAGCATGGCTGGCTCAGGAATTCTGGGAGTTGAAGTCCACGAGCTATAAAAGAGCCAAGGTTGCCTACCCCTGGTATAGGGTCTCCTGCTTGAGCAGGGGGTTGGACTAGAACAGAGGTCCCCAACCCCTGGCCTGTGGGCCACTACCGGGCTGTGGCCTATTTGCAACCGGGCCACACAAGCAGCTGGCCGGCATGCATGCATGTATGTGCAGCTCAACTTGCGCGAATGGCAGGCCGGCCAACATGCACACACGTATGTAACTCAACTTGTGCAAGTTGAGCTGCATGCATGCCCGCCTGTGCATTGGCCTGCCACTCACATGGCCCAGTTCGCCTCCCTCCCCCACTGGACTGCCAAGCTGCAAAGGTTGGAGACAGGTGGACTAGGCAGGCTTAAAATGTAAATATTATCCAGATGTTTTACAACTGTACTTTTAAAATGCCCAGAAACCTTGGGGGGGGGGGGTTCTAGGGATATGATTCCAATATATCTGGCATCTAGTAAATCCTGGGCTTCGTAATTTGTCTCTGTGTGTGTATGTATATAATAATAATAATAATAATAATAATAATAATAATAATAATAATAATAATAATAATAATAATAATAATAATAAAAATAATAATAATAATAATAATAATAAAAATAATAATAATAATAATAATAATAATAATAATAATAATAATAATAATAATAATAATAATAATAATAATAATAATAATAATAATAATAATAATGTAGTAATAGTAGTAGTAGTAGTAAAGTTGGAAGGTACCTTGGAGGTCATCTAGTCCAACCCCCTGCTCAGGCAGGAAACCCTATACCATTTCAGACAAATGGCTGTCCAGTCTCTTCTTTAAAACCTTCCAGTGTTGGAGCATTCACCGCTTCTGGAGGCAGGTTGTTCCACTGGTTAATTGTTCTCACTGTCAGGAAGTTTCTCCTTAGTTCTAGGTTGCTTTTCTCCTTGATTAGTTTCCATCCGTTGCTTCTTTTCCAGCCTTCAGGGGCTTTGGAGAATAGCTTGACTCCCTCTTCTTTGTGATATGTATACATCCCATGTGCAGAATGAATTCCTGCATAATATATTTTGTACCACTTAATATGGAATGACAGCTCGTTGCCTCGCCGTTACGAGTCTTAGAGGGCAAAGCAGCAAGTAGATCGCAAAGTGCTTTGTGTCTCTTATGAATTTTTTTAATCTCACGCTGTCTGATTAGATTATGGATTCTGTATGGGTATTCATTACAGTGTGGGGTTTAATGCACAATTTAAACCAAACGGAAGGCTCTTCCTATCAGAGACCAATCCCAGTGGTTTTGAAAGACTCTACTCCGAATTAAGGGATTACGGGGTTGTAAAAAGGGAGTTTCAGAACCACTTACTTTGAACTCAAAAGGAAAATCAAAGCCTAAGAAAGGAAGGCTTTTTTTAAGGCTGCAGCTCCAGGTATGGCCACTAGGAGGCAGACCAACATCAGATACAAAAAATATGCCGATTATTTCTCTATTTCTACAGTAGTCCCATTGATTTAAAGGGACACCGAATCCCCAAACGTTTCTTTTCTGTCCATGAATAATGGAGCTGAAAACTCCATCAAGATCTACACACAGATCCTAGGGGGCGTTCGTCCCCCAGACTTGGCCAAGACAGTTTTGTTCAAATACAGATATTTCTACCAAATCTACCAGCGGCAGATAGCTCCCATTTACAACAGTTCATTTAGTGACCTCCAAAGTTAAAACGGCCCTGAAAAAAAGTGACTTACATTCATTTTTCACACTTACGGCCGTTGCAGCATCCCCACGGTCACCTGATCAAAATTCAGATGCTTGGCAACTAGTTCGCATTTATGACGGTCGCAGCGTCCCCTGAATATTGCACTCTGAATATTGTCCTCACGCTTTTCCCCTGGACCCATGAGGTCTAGAAACTTGCTGGTTTGGATTGTCTACAACCTCAATGGTGGACAGAATTTCTGTGGCTCAACAAGGCCGTGGTTAAACGCGTCCGCTTTACGACCTTTCACGCCACCGTTGTTAAATGAAACACTGCAGTTGTTAAGCGAATCGTGTGGCTGTTAAATGAACCCCAGCTTCCCCCATTGACTTAGCTGGTCTGGGAGGTCATAAATTGCATCACATCCCCTACCCCGGGGATGCTGCAACCGTCGTAAATACATGCCTATCTTTTTGATCACATGATTCTAGGGAGGCTGCGACAGTCGTAAGACCGAGGAGCTGTTGTAAGTCACCTTTCCCCCCCCAGTTTTGTAACTGAATGGTCACTGAACGTATCGATGTAAATCGATACCTTTGTACTCTCGTCTAAAACACAGTCCTTAACACGAACCCTGGTTTTGTGTACTTAACACCCTTTTGAAGAATGCGTCTCTCCTGCCAAAACTTTGAATCCTTTTCTCGCAATACTGCTCAATGGAGAGCAATGAAATCAAAATTGCCTGAATCATCGCCCGCAGGAGAATTGTAAAAATTAAATTAGGAACTGGGAATTTCCGCCCCTCCTGCTGCTTTTCGTGACCTGGTATTCCGACATGGGATCCCAGCAGTGATGGCGAACTTTTTAGAGACCGAGTGCCCAATCTGCAACCCAAAGCCCACTGATGTATCGTCGGGTGCCGGGTGGGTGTGGCCCATTGGGTGGGCGTGGCCAATTGGGTGGGTATCACCCGTTGGGTGGGCATGGCTGCGGTGGTAATGGCAAACTGGGTGGGAATTAAAAAGTTCAATCAATCAATTCCAACTTTGCTAAATCTTTTTTTTTCCTGCGAGAAGTTGAAATTGATTGATTGATAGAACCTTTTTTTTTTTTTTTTGCACACGGCGGCGGAGACCTAAAGTGAAAAGGTTTTATAAAATCCAGCTGAAGGCCTAGGACTGGGGCGGCGGCAGCGTGCCCACAGAGAGGGCTCTGCGTGCCGCCTCTGGCACGCGTGCCATAGGTTCACCACCACGGTTCTTTCCAGAAAGTATATTATTTTCACTTCCACTTCTCCAAAAGGAGAAATGAATGTTGAAAAATCATCCCGAGTGCGAGGTTGAATTGGGCAGAAGGAATAAGAGTGTCGTAAGGGACCTTAGAGGTCTTCTAGTCCAACCCCCTGCTCAAGCTGGAAGCCCTATACAGCCCTATTCATTCAGTGACCGCTCCAAGTTACAGTGGTGCTGAAAAAAGTGACTTATGACCGTTTTTCAAACTTACGGCCATTGCAGCATCCCCATGATGATGATGTGATTAAAATTCAGACAAAATTTGACAACTGATTTATATTTATGACACCTGTAGTGCCCCAGAGTTGTGTGATCCCCTTTTGCAACCTTCTGACAAGCAACGTCAATAGGGAAGACAGATTAGACGGGACCTTGGAGATCATCTAGTCTGTCGTGGAAAAACCCAATGGAAAAGACAAGAGACAGCAACACAAAACAATAATTCTTACTTTAAGATTCAGAGATTTATTTTGCTCATGATTTGGAACATAGAATCAAGATCGCGTGAAGTATTAATACCACTTTACAAGGCCTTGGTAAGGCCACACTTGGAATACTGCATCCAGTTTTGGTCACCACGATGTAAAAAAGATGCTGAGACTCTAGAAAGAGTACAGAGAAGAGCAACAAAGATGATTAGGGGACTGGAGGCTAAAACATATAAGGAACGGTTGCAGGAATTGGGTATGTCTAGTTTAACAAAGAGAAGGACGAGGGGGGACATGATAGCAGTGTTCCAATATCTCAGGGGCTGCCCCAAAGAAGAGGGAGTCAAGCTATTCTCCAAAATTCTCTATTTTGCCCCAAAACAAGTAGCCTTTCAGGTGGGTTGGGCTGAAAGAAAAGGATTGGCCCAAAGTCACCCAGCTGGCTTTCATGGCTAAGGTGGGATTAGAACTCACCATCTCCTGGTTTCCAGGCCTGCACCTTCATCGCTAGTTCAAACTGGGTCTCCTGGTGATTGGCTCAAAATCACCCAATTGGCTTTCATGGCTAAGGTGGGACTAGAACTCACCGTCTCCTGGTGATTGGCCCAAAGTCACCCAGCCGGCTTTCATGGCTAAGGTGGAACTAGAACTCACTGTCTCCTGGTGATTGGTCCAAAGTCACCCAATTAGCTTTCATGGCCAAGGTGGGACTAGAACTCACCATCTCCTGGTTTCCAGGCCTGCACCTTCATCGCTAGTTCAAACTGGGTCTCTTAAACTTAAACTTTAAACTTAAACCCTGTAATGTGTTTTTATTTGGCCAGATGAGGCCATCTGGAAAAAAAAAACAACCCACCTTCCTTGTATTGTGTGCAGGAAGCCCGAATCACAAAAAAATGTGGCACCTTTGGGATGCTTTAGATCCCATGATTTAAATATTTGGAGGCCAGAAGTCATCGGAGGAGCTGGTGTTCCTGACCCTGTGTACAGTTTCCTCGTAGGCTTTTATGACCGGCAATAATTCATTAAGTCTGTTCTAAATATAATCATGCTGGTGAGGTCAGTTCCTTGCTATGCATGGCAGGCAAAAACAGGCAGAAACGGAAAGTTGGTGAGGAGGTGGGGAAAGGAAGGGAAGGGAGGTGAGAGGAGAGGAAGAGAAGGAGAGAAGAAGGCAAGAAAACGAGAAAAGATGAGGAAGAGAAAGAGACGAGAAAGAGAAAAGAGGAGAGGAGGGGAGAAGAGGAGAAGAGAAGAGAAGGGGAGAGAGGAGAGGAGAGAAAAAAAGAAGAGAAGGGGAGAGAGAAGAGAGGAGGAGAGGGGAGAAGAAGAGAAGGGGAGAAGAAGGCAAGAAAAAGAAAAGAGGAAGAGAAAGACGAGAAAGAAGAGAGGAGGAGAAAAGAAGAGGGGATGGGAGAGGAGAAAAGAAGAGAAGAAAAGAGATGAGAAGAGAAGGAGAGGGGAGAAGAGGAGAGGAGAGAAGAGAAGAGGGGAGAGGAGAGGAGAAAAAAGAGAAGAGCTAAGAAGAGAAAAGAAGATGAGAAGAAGGCAAGAAAAAGAAAAGAGAAAAGAGAGAAGAGAAGAGGGGAGAAGAGAGGGGAGGGGAAAGGAGAGGAGAGCAGAGAAGCGATGAGGAGGAGAGGAGAGGAGAAAAGAGATGAGGGGAGAGGGGAGGAGAGAGGAGAGGAGAAAAGAAAAGAGAAGAGAAGGAGAGGGGAGGAGAAAAGAGAAGACAGAGAAGAGAGGAGAGGAGAAAGAAGAGAAGAGCTGAGAAGAGAAAAGAAGGGGAGAGGGGAGGGGAGAGGAGAAAAGAAGAGAAGAAAAGAGAAGAGAAGAGAAGAGAAGAGAAGGAGAGGGGAGAGAGGAGGAGAGGGGAGAGGAGAGCAGAAAAGAGAAGAGATGAGAAGAGAAGAGAGGGAGAGGAGAAAAGAGAAGAGAAGAGAAGGAGGGGAGGAGAGAGGAGAAAAGAGGGGAGAGGAGAGGAGAAAGAAAAGAGCTGAGAAGAGAAAAGAAGAGAAGAAGAGGGGAGAGGAGAAGAGAAGAGAAGGAGAGGGGAGAGAGGAGAGGAGAGGAGGAGAAGAGAGAAGAGAAAAGAAGAGAAGGGGAGAGGGGAGGGGAGAGGAGAAAAGAAAAGAGAAGAGAAAAGAAGAGAAGGGAAGGAGAGGGGAGAGAGGAGAAGAGAAGGAGAGAAAAGAGAAGAGGATCTGCTGTTGAATTAGCCTTAGGAAGGAACAAGTGAAAGAGCCAAATGAATTCATGGCCTTGCTTTTTAAACACAACAAGGCTGCTTCACAACAAGGTCAGGTTAATGCCTAATCAGCTACCTTTGCAACCTGCCGGTCCCAGTCTGGAACGAGGCCACCGCTCTTGTGGCCAAAACAGTTCCCGGAAGGTTCAAAAGTTCTGAGGTTAACTTCTATCGGGAGGCTCACGATTGAAAAGATACACCACAAAAGGAAAAGGGCTTGCAAGGAAAGAGAAGGGAAAAAAAACCGGCTCCCGGGGGGGCGGGGAGGTTGCCAACCCAAAAGGGCCACCGTGTGTTGCTTAGTAAAAACGGAATTGGATGGCCACCTTTGTACGTTGTCTCTTTGCTGAAGCCTCCCTTCGAGTTCCCCTCCTGAACAAACAGGGGCGGAGGTGTTTTGCTTTTACCGCTGTTTTAACACACCATCAAGAACGCTCTCCCCAAAGCGATGCCCAAATTCCATAGGAAATTTAAAGGGATGGCCTACCTTGGACAAACATTGTAAATCTCTCCCTTGCCTTGAAACCATCTCTTTAAAAAGCTGTGTCAGAGTTACTTCCCAGATTTAACTGGATGAAAATGATGTGTCATCAAGTGGCTTTCGACTCCTAGCGACCGCTTCGACAGATTTTCCGCCTGGAACGTCTGCCCCTAACTTGGTTCGCCGCTTCTGGAGGCAGGTTGTTCCACTGGCTAATTTTTTCTAACTGTCAGGAAGTTTCTCCTTAGTTCCAGGTTGCTTCTCTCCTTGGTTAGTTTCCATCCCGTTGCTTCTTGTCCTGCCTTCAGGCGCTTTGGAGAAGAGCTTGACTCCCTCTTCCTTGGGGCAGCCCCTGAGACATTGGAACACTGCTATCATGTCCCCCTTCGTCCTTCTCTTCATTGAACTAGACCAGGGGCAGGCAACCTTGGCTCTTTTATGACTCATGGACTTCAACTCCCAGAATTCCTGAGTCAGCTATGCTGACTCAGGAATTCTGGGAGTTGAAGTCCATGAGTCATAAAAGAGCCGAGGTTGCCTACCCCTGAACTAGACATACCTAATTCCAGCAGCCGTTCCTCATATGGATGGTTCTTGATGAACCCCCCCCCCCCCATGGCTGCTATGACTTGAGTCTCCTCTTCCCTTCCACCATTTCCAGACAAACCCACATATTTCAAAAAAGTCTCCTCAGGAAACTTCAAGGCGCCTGGGACGATCCCACTGCAGCCACACCAGAAGCAGGGGTGTCGAACGGCCAGATGCGTCATGCCCAAACCGTGCCCACCCCATTGCCGGCAATGGGAAAAAAAGTTGCGATACGTCACAACACGTCAACGTGACATCGCGGGTTTGACGCCCGTCAGTTAGACGGTTCGCTTCCTTTGATATCAAATTACAGGTAGTCCTCGACTCGTAACAGTTCATTTAGTGACCGCTCGAAGTTAGAACATGACTGAAAAAAAGTGATTTTCACAGTTAACAACCTTGGCAGCATGGCCATGTGTTCAAAATTTGGATGCTCGGCCAATGGTTCATATTTATGATGGTCGCAGTGGAATGGAATAGAATAGAATAGAGTAGAGTAGAGTAGAGTAGAGTAGAGTAGAGTAGAGTAGAGTAGAGTAGAGTAGAACAATAGAACAGAGTAGAACAGAATAGAGTAGAATAAAATAGAGTAGAGTAGAGTAGAACAGAGTAGAGTAGAGTAGAACAGAGTAGAGTAGAATAGAATAGAGAATAGAGTAGAACAGAACAGAACAGAATAGAATAGAATAGATCCTTGGAGATCTTCTAGTCCAATCTCCCCACTCAAGCAGGAGAACCTATACCATCTCAGACAAGTGACTGTCCAGTCTCTTCTTGAAAATCTCCAGTAATGGAGCGGCCACAATTTCTGGTGGCAAGCTG
>NW_015387026.1:310748-359905 GCF_001527695.2 Protobothrops mucrosquamatus
CTTTGGGAACAAAAATACCCCCCCCCCGTTTCTATCACTTTTCTGCCCCGGGATTTGAGTCACGTGAAGGCCTGTCAGCTGCGTTGGGACTACAACTACCATCGGCCCCAGCCAGCAACCTTTTCTCCCACTTAGGCCAGGCGTGGAAAAATCTCGGAAAAATTGCTGAGGGAGAATTTTCGCACCTCTCTAATGGGGGGATCAAACATGAACCGATAGGCATGTGTTATGCGCTGCGTTATGCGCCGTGATTGGATGATAATTGCCCGTGTCTCATTGTCAACACATAATGGAAGCATTTTAAGTTGCGGTCAGCTATCCAGATTTTTAATATTTTCTTTTTCTGCCTTCTCCTACGCCTCTAGTTGTCCCACCTGTGCGTTCTACTCATGACACAAGCCAGGGTCTAAAATCTGTCCATCCTTAGTACAGATAATCCTCAATTTATGACTTCAACGGAGTCTGAAATTTCTGTTGCTAAGCAAAGACAGCTGTTTGGTGAATTTTGCCCCGTTTTATGACCTTTCTTGCCGCTGCCGTTATGAAAATCACTGCGTTTGTTAAGTTATTAGCACAGTTGTTAACGTGAATCTGGCTTCCCCCACTGACTTTTGCTTATCCGAAGGTCGTGAAAGATAACCACGATAAATAGGAGTCAAATGCCAAGCGTCTGAATTTTGATCACATGAGTAAGGGGATCCTGCAATGGCCGTGTGAAAAATGGTGATAAATCACTTTTTTCAGTGCTATTGTTAACTTTGAACAGTCATGCTGGCTTTTGTGTTGTGTTCAATAGATAGATAGACAGATAGACAGATGATAGATAGATAATAGATATACAATAGATATAGATAGATGATAGACAGATAATAGATAGATCGATAGACAGATAGACAGACAGGTGAGATAGATAGATAGATAGATGATAGATAGATAGATAGATAGATAGATAGATAGATAGATAGATAGATAGATAGATAGATAGATAGATAGATACAGAAAGATAATATACGATATATAGATGATAGACAGACAAATAGATAGATGATAGACAGACAAATAGACAGACAAACAGACAGATAGATAATAGATATACGATATAAACATGATAGATGATAGACAAATAGACAGACGGACAGATGATAGATAGATAGATAGATAGATAGATAGATAGATAGATAGATAGATAGATAGATAGATAGATAGATAGATAGATAGATAGATATACAGACAGACAGATGATGGACAGACATATACAGACAGACAGATAGATGATATAGATAAATGATAGATAGATATAGACAAACAGAGGATATAGATAAATGATATAGATAGATAGATAGATAGATAGATAGATAGATAGATAGATAGATAGATAGATAGATAGATAGATAGATGGACGGGCGGGCATGACAGATAGACATGAGTCAATTGCCAAGCGTCTGAATTTTGATCACATGACCATCGGGATACTGCAATGGTCGTGTGAGAAATTTTCATAAGGCACTTTGGGGATGAAAGCATTAGCTGGTGACATCATTGTTGCCCCAGAGGACTACCCGGTTGGGGGATCCTTTCATGTCCCACCAAAGTGGTACCCATCTATGTAGTCGTGGTCGCCCGCTTTCAAACTGCTGGTTCGGCAGGCGCTGGAGTGAATGACAGCTCGCCCCACCTCACAGCAGCAACCGGCTCTCAAACCCGGGCTTGCTGATCGTCGACCCAGTGCCCAACCACGGGAGCCATCACATTCCCCAACAGTCATTAAATGGTGGTGAGTTGAGGTCTACCTGTATTAAGGTTAATTTTACAGCAAAAGATTAATGTCTTTTATATCAGTACTGGAGAGAGTCAGAAGTTACTCTTTTTCTATATTTACCTGCCTTTTCTTTTTCTGCCTCCCCAGCTGGCCTGTGGTCTGATCCAAAAATATTCTCCTAAAAATATGGACGTGGTTGTAAAATGTAGCGAAGCAGCCCTGATTGAATGCCAGGATCTTCAACGTATTCAGGTATATGTGAATAATGTGGTCTACTGGTTAAGGCACCAGGCTAGAGAGCAGGAGAAGGTGAGTTCTAGTCCCACCTTAGGCATGGAAGCCAGCTGGGTGACTTTGGGCCAATCACCAGGAGACGGTGAATTCTAGTCCCACCTTAGGCATGGAAGCCAACTGGGTGACTTTGGGCCAATCACCAGGAGACAAGGAGTTTTAGTCCCGCCTTGGGCCGGCTGGGTGACTTTGGACCAATCACCAGGAGATGGAGAATTCTAGTCCCACCTTAGGCACGGAAGCCGCTTGGGCGACTTTGGGCCAATCGCTAGGAGGCAGTGAGTTCTAGTCCCACCTTAGGCATGGAAGCCAATTGGGTGACTTTGGGCTAGTCTCTCCCTCTCAGCCCAACCTACCTCACAGGGTTGTTGTGGGGAAAATAGAAGGAAGGAGGTGTGTTGGATATGTTCACCGCCTTGAATTATTTGTAAAAATAATAAAGACAGGAAAGAAATAAAGAAATAAAATGTGCAAAGATCACCAACATTCTGTGTACCGCACTGACTGCAGAGAAACTGCTTAATTATATACTGCAGGATAATTATGGAGTGCTGTATTGAAGTGTTTAGGTATGTAAGGAGTTACTGTTATCTGAAAGAACAGTGGCCTTTTAAATAACCCTGTCAAAACTTGTGCCTGCTGAATGTTTAGGACTGTCTCCAATCACCCACCCATCCTGAAATATTTGTGAGTTACCAAGTTGAACACAAGCCAATATATACACGTGAACATTTCTGGTCACTTGGTAACCTGAGATAACATTGTCAGCCCCACAACTGTTTTCCTGCAGCCTCTCCATGCATGCAATCCAAAGAGAGAAAGAGACCAGAAAGGCTATGAATTTTGGGAATGGGATTCCCTGCCCCCTGCCAGCACTGATGTGGTTACCTAGTTGGGTAATGAAATGTCTGCAAGAAAACTACCAAGCTCAGAGAGCACCAAGGACTCCACAGTAGTCCCCATCCTCCTTCTCCTCTTCCTCCTCCTCCTCCTCCTCCACCTCCTCCTCTCCACAAACCTTACTCCCTTCTAGCATTGATGATGTTACCTAGTTGGGTAATGAAACGTCTGCAAGAAAACTACCAAGCTCAGAGAGCACCAAGGACCCCACAGTAGTCTTCCTCCTCCTCCTCCTCCTCCTCCTCCTCCTCCTCCTCCCTGCAAACCCCATTCCCCTCTAGCACTGATGCTGTTACCTAGTTGGCTATAGAAATGTCTGCAAGAAAACCACCAAGCTCAGAGAGCACCAAGGACCCCTCATTTCAACCCCAAGCTATAAGTATTCTCCTTTATTGCCCCCACCCCCCAACATCTGGAAGGCAACAAATTGAACAGTTGTTAGTCCCCGCCACAGAGAGCAATTCTGATTTTTTTAAAAAAAGGGCTAATGATATACAGACTCGCCTCTTTTCTCCTGTTTTAATTTTTTTTATTTAAATTAAAAGCAATATCCAGACACATCCATTGAAAATCGGCTTAAAAACCACTCCGAAACAACCCGCCAAGCCAAATACAACAATTAACACGAGGTCTCTGGATGGAGTTCCTTCGTCGATTCTGCTGTTTCCAGAAAGAAAGAAAAAGAAAAAAAAAAACAACAGGATGACAGACGGTTTAATGTGGAGACGGGGCAACGTAAATGCAACGTCCTTATTCCAAAACACTGCGCCATTGTCCTCTCGCCCCAAAGCTTAGTGTGATCACAGGCTGTGAAGCCACACCCAGCAATTAGTTGTGAGGCTCAGGTTGTACGAGATGCTATCGCACCGTGTAGGGATAAATTGGCATTTTTTGGCCAAAGGAAAGGAACAGGGAAGGGGGAGGGGGGAGTGGAGGCCCTGAACTGGCTATCCTAACCCCAAGCAGTGGATATTAAAAAATAAAAATTTTCTCCTCTCCTGCTGCAGACTTAAATGGAGACAAGACAGACTGGCTAATTCTAACGCAGGCAAGCTGGGTAAATTATTAAGACAGTTGGGTGGTGTTTTTTTTTGCAAAGTGAGGAGACACCCTTGGCCAAACACACACACACACACACACACACACACACACACACACACACACACACACTCCATGCTTGGATGCTTTCAATGAAGCAGGCTTCCTTTCTGCCCAGCTCAAGCATTTTTCTGGAGCTAATCTAGCATTTGGGCCCTGTATTTACAATTCTTGTACATTGGCAGTTCATTTTATTTAAAAGCTGCTTTTCCTTGTAGCCGGTCCATCTGAAGAGCTGGGACCGGCCCGAAGAGATGGTCTTTTTCCAGAAAGTACATCCAAAGCTCTGGAACTGTCAATCAACCCAAAGACATTTTCATCCGGTGCTCAAGAATTAATGCAAAACCTCGCTGGGAAGGCTAAATTTTGTTTCTTTTCCTTCCCTCCTGCCCACGAAATGCCAGTTTGCTGGACAAAAAAAACCCAACAACAACTGGGAAAAGTTATTTTTCAAACAGGAACCTCACTGTTTAGCCTCGCTCGTGTCACTATCTGGCTCCTGGTCGTTCTTCCTTTGCTTCTGTCTTCTAGTTAGTGTGGCTGATCTGGAGAAAACAAGAACAGGCTCCAGAAGGCAGATCACAATGCCCTTTGTGGCCACCACTTTCCCGCTACAACCTTGAGGAACAGCATCCCATGTCTACCTATTGATTAGAGTAAAAATGCAAAGGGATATTTGAGGCTCTAGAACAGGGATAGTCAACCTTGGTTCTTTTATGACTCGTGGACTTCAACTCCCAGAATTCCTGAGCCAGCCATGCTGAGGGGAAAAGGAGAGGTTTCCAAGCTGAGCCATGCTGGCTCAGGTATTCTGGGAGTTGAAGTCCACGAGTCCTAAAAGAGCCAAGGTTGCCTACCCCTGATCTAGAAGCTGCCGGAATCTGGCTGGAAAAAAATCAGCTCCTCTGGCTTCTGAAAAACAGCGTGGACCAACAGCACGTCACGTGCTTTTCTGAGAAACGAGACCTTTTTATTCTTATTATTATTATTATTTTTCACGTGGCACGAAAAGCCCACGAGGGTAAGGGAGCCACAGCTGGCTGACAACACCAATCTCAAATTGCAAAAACAAAAGAAGGACCGTTTGGCACACTCCGGAATCACAGCGAGGACGAGAATGGGAGGGAAGGCAGGGAATGAAAATACAAGCTCTTGTTTTTGCTTCCTGCCCCGTTTGGTGGATGGAGCAGCCACCCCGTTTCCACAAGCAGAAGTCTCAACATGATAAAACGTACGCTGGGTCTCCCACGAGGCTGCCAACCCTGTTATTACATCCTGAAGAGAAACTCCACTGTCGTTGCGGTTTTGCATCCAACTTGAGAGGCCGGAACGGCATCTGGACAGTAATTGATCACGTTGGAAGGGATTTCTTACCCCTCCTTTTTGGAGAAAATCAATTTATCTTCCTTCTTCCCCCAGAAAAGCTCGCCATCAAAATCCAGCCGAGAGAGGAAGGAAGCAGAAGGGGGTTAAATAACACCGCCGTCCCCCCAACAAACAAGGATGAATCCACAATCATTTTTTCTTGATTTCAGAATAAATGATACCGCTGTCCAAAGGCTGGGGGGATTTGGAGAGTGGTTGAGAAGTGTTTTTGGGGTTGAAAGCTAGTGTTGAATATTGTACGTCTTCTTCACCCTGCAAAAGAGGAAGGGGAAGAGACGGAGAGATTAGAACACAGAACACAGAACGATAGGGGCCTTGGGGTGGAAATCTGTGCGGAATTAGCCCCTTCCCTGCTTCGTCAGCTCTTCACGAAGGAAGAAACGGGGAAACAGAAATAGCAGCAATGACACAAAAACACACGTCTTTGGAGACAGATACCAAACCAAGGCATGCCAACATTAGTTCAGCATTTCACAGCACGCCTGTGAATTATTCGGAAAGCACGGGAAGTCCATTGTGAAATATGCAAAAGAAATAATTTAATTTGCCAAGCTATTATTCAAAGCTTTTCTATTTTAATTATTTTTTGCATCTTGCCCGTTTCCTCTAGAGTGGGGGTCCCCAACCTTGGCAACTTTAAGACCTGTGGACTTCAACTCCCAGAATTCCCCAGCCAGCATGGCTGGCTGGGGAATTCTGGGAGTTGAAGTCCACAAGTCTTCAAGTTGCCCAAGGTTGGGGACTCCCGCTCTAGAGGGATTATGGACTCTGCTAGTTTAACTCTTAGGCATGCATGATCACTCCCAGTAGTTGTGCCCAGTTAAAGGCACCGGAGCACATCCGTGAAGAGAAGGTGGCAACTCTTCCTGCATTTGAAGAGGCCGAGAAAAATGACTCTAGAAGTATCTGTATAGTTACCTAATCTGTTTTTTTTTCTTTCTTTTTCAACAGTTTTGGAAATTCTCTCATTATCGGCAAGGATTTTATTTCACAACTGAATCTGGTTTTCTTCATACTCTTCCTGGATCTCAGTGGCAAGTAACGGACTCTATTATAGAAATTATTAACTTACCCAAACTTACCCAAGGGGGATTCTGATTGTCTGAACTGGGACTATACTTTACTTACCTTGGGGATAGCCGCTCAAGTCCCCGAGTCTTTAGAATCCATTTATTTATTTATTTATATTTAAACTTCTATGCCGCCCTTCTCCCCAGAGGGACTCAGGGCGGCTCACAGCATGTTAAAAAACAACACAAAAAAAACATTTCCCCTATAAAACCAATTAAAAAGCAAATATATTAATAGCTGTGTCATATTTAAAATCTTTGAAAATTTTTAAAAATTATTCCCTATTTAAAATTCACNGGTTGAGAAGTGTTTTTGGGGTTGAAAGCTAGTGTTGAATATTGTACGTCTTCTTCACCCTGCAAAAGAGGAAGGGGAAGAGACGGAGAGATTAGAACACAGAACACAGAACGATAGGGGCCTTGGGGTGGAAATCTGTGCGGAATTAGCCCCTTCCCTGCTTCGTCAGCTCTTCACGAAGGAAGAAACGGGGAAACAGGAATAGCAGCAATGACACAAAAACACACGTCTTTGGAGACAGATACCAAACCAAGGCATGCCAACATTAATTAGTTCAGCGTTTCACAGCACGCCTGTGAATTATTCGGAAAGCACGGGAAGTCCATTGTGAAATATGCAAAAGAAATAATTTAATTTGCCAAGCTATTATTCAAAGCTTTTCTATTTTAATTATTTTTTTGCATCTTGCCCGTTTCCTCTAGAGCGGGGGTCCCCAACCTTGGCAACTTTAAGACCTGTGGACTTCAACTCCCAGAATTCCCCAGCCAGCATGGCTGGCTGGGGAATTCTGGGAGTTGAAGTCCACAAGTCTTAAAGTTGCCCAAGCTTGGGGACTCCCGCTCTAGAGGGATTATGGACTCTGCTAGTTTAACTTTTAGGCATGCATGATCACTCCCAGTAGTTGTGCCCAGTTAAAGGCACCGGAGCACATCCGTGAAGAGAAGGTGGCAACTCTTCCTGCATTTGAAGAGGCCGAGAAAAATGACTCTAGAAGTATCTGTATAGTTACCTAATCTGTTTTTTTTTTCTTTCTTTTTCAACAGTTTTGGAAATTCTCTCATTATCGGCAAGGATTTTATTTCACAACTGAATCTGGTTTTCTTCATACTCTTCCTGGATCTCAGTGGCAAGTAACGGACTCTATTATAGAAATTATTAACTTACCCAAACTTACCCAAGGGGGATTCTGATTGTCTGAACTGGGACTATACTTTACTTACCTTGGGGATAGCCGCTCAAGTCCCCGAGTCTTTAGAATCCATTAAGGTCAGGGCATAATTGGTATTAATGATTAAATAATAATAATGACAAAAGTATGGTGCACCTTAGCAGCAACTTGGTCTACAGGATACAGCAAGTTCTTATTTGGGTTTTGTTTTTATTTTTTTAGTTTTCAAATAATCTGGAGATACGTACAGGTAGTCCTTGACTTAATGACCATAACCGGGACTAGACTTTCAGTCTTAAGTAATTGCCGTCATAAGTTGAATCAGGCCGGATTTTATGATAATTTTTACGATGGTCGTTAAGCAGTTAAGCAAACCGTGTGGTTGTTAAATGAATCCAGTTTCCCCAATGGATATGATCATGTGAATACAGGACACGGCCACGGGTCGTAAATGCAAGCTGGTTGCCAAGATTACTGAATTGGGATCACATGACCACAAGGGTGATACATAACGGTCGTAAGTGTGAGTACAGGTCGTAAGCAACTTTTTCCAAGGCCGTCGTAACTTCGAACCATCGTTAAGCAAACGGTTATAAGTCGGGGACTACCTATACGACGGCTTGCCCAAATCTGTAGAACAAACTGCCACGAAGGAAAGGTGGAATTAATGAAATATAGTGGGTCCATCCTTAAGCAGGCCGTTCGTCTCTCCCAACATTGAACACGGATTCTAAAATCTGGCCCCAATTTTCCATTTTCCTAACTTGACTTTCTTTCCACCTCGGAATCTGGACATGTTAGAAATTATAAATATTCCATTCTTACCGGTTTGGACTTGATTTCAGTGGCCTGGTCTGAAATGACAGAGATAGACAGGACACAGAGAGAGAGAAAAAAAATCAGGGAACTGGAACAATCAAAACTGCATCCGTGCCCCTAAGAATCACACACAAACATGGAAAGCCTCCCCCCTTTCCAGGTAACTTGCAAACAAATGTCTGAAAACACACACGCTGGCAGGGAAGTCCCTCCTGATTTAAGAGGCGTGGCACGGCATGGAGAAAACGGCACGTTTCTTCTCTCCATGCCAAGGTTATCTCCAACTCAATTCGTTATTTTTCTAGATTTTTTTATGTCCAACTAAAGGCCAGGGAAGGAAGAACCAAGATGGCTCAAGTCTCTTCTGGTGGAGTTCTTGGTGCTCTCTAAGCTTGGTGGTTTGTGTGTGGAGTTGGGTCATGAAACAAGAAGACCACCAAGCTCAGAGAGCATCAAGCAGTCCATAAGTCCATATTTCAACCCTGAGCTACGGAGAGATTCGCTTGTGTTGAATTGTCCCAAAGGTGCTATTGTAAGAGACAATTGGACTTCCTTGTTTTTCTTTGAAGACCTTTCGCTTCTCATCCAAGAAGCCTCTCCAGCTCTGACTGGATGGTGGGGAATTCTTCCAAGTCTTCCAAGAAAGTCCAGTTGCCTCTTGGAAAAACACCTATGGGACAACCACGACCTGGAGGACTGAGAATCTCCATAGACATTTAGCTAGGCTTATGTTGAATGTTACTTCCGTATGAAACTCTTAAAAGAACTTGGGGAATGTCCAGATCCATGGAAGACCATCGTTGGCTTGATAAAAGGGACTGGAGACTTCTAGGATGGAACTTTCTCGCGTCTCCCATTGTTCAACCCACCTACCTTCCCTTCCTACCTGAGTCAAGCTCCAGAGCATTCAAGCCAATGCGGGGGTGGACAAAGTACTGGGAGGTCAACAGCTTCCCCCACATGCGTTCTTCATGCTTGTACCCATGTAGCAGAAGCTCCACAGACATGAAGGACCACTTCTCCAAATGACCCTCCTGCCCAATCTCACCACCTCTGGTGAGCTGTGGAGTTCCCCCCCCCCATTAAAACTGTCATGTAGTATAACAGCAGAAATCCCAGATGATTCAGGCTTTGGGAGGGGTGTGTGTGAGAGAAGATGGAGAATCACAGAACAATGGGAGAAGAAGAGAGATGAATCCCAACAAAAGCAGGAGCTTCCTTTTTTCCCCCCAGGAACCAAGAACAAGGTCAGGGAAGATTCTCCAAGGGGGCCGTTAGAAACAGGAGGCAGAGCAGCTAGGAAAAGGTCCTCCCAAGAGCATGCAGGAATTTCCCAGGATGCATTTGGTCTGTGGATGGAGACACCTGCTCTCCTACGCTCTGACTCTACAAGCAGTGTTTCTCAACCACTGACGTTTTAAGAGGCATGGACTCCAACTCCCAGAATGACCCAGTCATGCAAGGATTTCCCAGAATGCATTTCAGCTGCGGACGGATATTCTCTGGGTCTAGAGCATTGTTTCTCAACCTTAGCCATTTTAAGGTGTGTGGACGTCAACGCCCAGAATTCCCCAGCCAGCCTGGGTGGCTGGGGAATTCTGGGAGTTGAAGTCCACACACCTTAAAATGGCTAAGGTTGAGTAACAATGCTCTAAAGAGTGCAGAAAATCTCCTCCACCTTTTCTCCAGCTTTCGAGAGGCTCCCCTAAACCGCGAGGCAGTGTGTTAGTAGTGAGGGAGACCGTATCACAAATACAGGCATGCATCACACAGGTCCGGCCCAGCCCAAGGGCTGATACTTACTGTGGCCGGGTGCTGAGGGTATGTTTCCATTGGACGTGTGCTGTTCCGTTTTCCTAAATAAATAGCAGACACGTGTGACCTCCAAATGAAGAAGGGATCCGTTTCCCGACAACAGCCAGCGAATTCTTTGGGGTCTTGCACTACTAACTCCCCCATTCTTAGAAATTCAACCCTGGATCAGGTGACCCTGGGACACTGCAACCGTCATAAGTATGATTTCAGTTGCCAAGTGTCTGAATTTTGATCACGTGATCACAGGGATGCTGCAACGGCCATAAGTGTGAAAAATGGTCATAAGTCACTTTTTTCAGTGCCGGTGTAACTTTGAACGGTCACTAAACGACCTTCGACCCTTTTTAATTTGACCTTCAACCCTTTCCTCCCCAGTTAGGATCTTTCAAATATTATAATTACAAATAATATAATCAAAATGATTGATAAACTACGATGCAAACTGCCCTCCCCCCCAAATCCAATGTCTTAACGTCTTCTAATAGTTAAGACATTAACTTCAGTCTTTCCCAAAGATGAACTGGGACTATAACTCCCAGTATCCCCAGCCAGCACACCTGTTGGCTCATCCATGGGGATTATAGCTCACGTACCTGGAAGGCCTCGGAAATTGAAAGATTGATGTGTCCAGCTGAGGTTAATTTGCTCTTCTGCCCATTGTGCTCCAGTCTATCAGAATTATTAGATTCAGCAATGGGCACTGAATCTAATCCCACATCTACAGGGATACTGGGATGTGGATACCTGCTCTGTTCCTTAGTGGATCCCATTTTGAATCTAGTAAGCCTGGTTAGAGCTGGTGTGCCTGCCAATTGGCCCCTTAAGAGCTGCCAAAAGATTGTACCAGGATAGATTCTGATCCAAGGTGAAGAGAGAGGAAAGAACACAACCGTTGGGGAGAACGGTGCCAACAGCCCCTTAAAGTGCAAGTGCAAAGTCAAAGGAAACCAGGTACCCAGAGCAGGAAGGACCTAGAGAAAGTCAAGAAAATGAGGCACCCAACTGGGAACGCCGATTCGGTGGGAGACTTACCAACAGGAAACCTTGGTACACAGGAAGTACACAACGACCACACAAAGCAACACTCCGGCCACAGAACCAATCGTCGCCCCAGCAATGGCTCCAGGAGACATACGGGACTGTATCGAACTCTCTCCTGTCAGAGAAGACATGTGAAGGTTGGATAGCACATAGCCATGGACCTCTTGATTTTGTTGAATAAATCAATGGGGGAAGGGCAGGTAGATTTCAGTGGAAGTCCTACTCTATGCCTGGTATCTTCTGAATGTGGAACTGGGAGTTTAGCACAATGACAGAGTTGGAAGGGACCTTGGAGGCCCTCAAATCTAACCCCCTGCTCAAGCAGGAGACCCTAGACCATTTCAGATGAATGGTTGTCCAATCTCTTCTTAAAAACCTCCAGTGATGGAGCACCTACAACTTCTGGAGGCAAGTCGTTCCACTGGTTAGTTGTTCTCACTGTCAGCAAAATCTCAGTGGAGCTGACATCTTGAAGAGCCATCTGAAGAACAGACATTTCTCTAGTACTCTACAGTGTTTCCCAAGCTGGCCATTTTTAGGAGTATGGACTTCAACGGCCAGAATTCCTATCAGTGGCCATGCTGGCACTGGAATTCTGACCAAGATTGGGAGAGGATCCTATCAAAAGGATAAGAAAGGATAATACCAAAAGCTTTGGATGCTGATACAACCCCATGTACCCAAAACAGCTTGTCACCTCCACTTTCCACACCTGAATTAGCTTCTGAACACTGGCACACAAGTTGTGACACTGCAGGAGATAATGTGAGAATGATAGTTTTTGCCATACTCGCTCAAAACAATCCCAATGAACATTTTGGTAAGGAGAAGGAGGAGAAGGAATTCCATAACTACCTTATATAAAAGTTTACTGTCATGCTAGATTCTCAAGTTCTTATCAATTGGTAGTGCTAAAACAACACAATAAAGATTTCCATGGTGCAAGTGAAAAAGCATTTGTATATCCATATACTACTAGTAGTATAGTATTTACTATACTATACTAGTATAGTAGTATATCCATATACTACTAAAACTCTCTTTCCTGTAACCTTTAACTGGGCAAAATGGTGCATCACAGGACAAAACATTTTGAACCAAGCTACCTTCAATAAACTAACTTACAGAATGCATCCCAAATCTGGAACCCATGATTCCCATGGTATTAAAACTTATATTTCATAATGTAAAATGATCGCCAAACAATTTATGACTAAATGTAGAAGGAGTGGCAGAATCAAGGGCTGGAGTCAAGCGAGGAATCAGCTTAGACATCTCTACGCAGCAACAGATGGACTAATTCAATCTCTCTTGAATTCCTTTCCCCCCTACCTAATATTAAGAATATTCCTGTGTATAAGCTTCTTTAGCAAAACTTCAGTTTAATTGGGCCTTCCAATATGGATCTGGTCTTTCACGCCTGACCCGTAATAACGTCATAAAACCTTTCCTGGGCGGATGCGTGTCTGTGCTATACAATTCAACGTGAGCTCTTTTCCAGGCAAATACATCTTTGAACGTATCACAACTTTTCCAGTGAAGGATGCCCATCAAAAGTTCTGTCGCAGTTGAAGATTTTGAGGAACCTGGCGAAGAAATGTCTCTGAAAGGATAAACAGCAGGTTGTGGGTTGTCTAGTCTCTTTTAACATTATCCCCACAACCACAGTCTTGTGAAGGAGGTTTGGCTAAGAGAGGAAATGGCCCAAAATTGCCTACCAAGTAATAATAGTAGTAAAATAAAGTTGGAAGGGACCTTGAAGGTCATCTAGTCCAACCCCCTGCTCAGGCAGGAAACCCTATACCATTTCGGACAAATGGTTGTCCTGTTTCTTTTTAAAAACTTCCAGTGTTGGAGCATTTACCCCTTCTAGAGGCAGGTTGTTCCACTGGTTAATTGTTCTCACTGTCAGGAAGTTTCTCCTTAGTTCTAGGTTGCTTCTCTCCTTGATTAGTTTCCACCCGTTGCTTCTTGTCCTGCCTTCAGGCGCTTTGGAGAATAGCTTGACTCCCTCTTCTTTGGGGCAGCCCCTGAGATATTGGAACACTGCTATCCTGTCCCCCCTCGTCCTTCTCTTCGTTAAACTAGACATACCCAATTCCTGCAACCGTTCCTTATATGCTTTAGCCTCCAGTCCCCTGATCATCTTTGTTGCTCTTCTCTGTACTCTTTCTAGAGTCTCAACATCTTTTTTACATCACGGTGACCAAAACTGGATGCAGTATTCCAAGTGTGGCCTTACCAAGCCCTTGTAAAGTGGTATTAACACTTCACGTGATCTTGATTCTATCCCTCTGTTAATGCAGCCTAGCCCCGTATTGGCCTTTTTGGCAGCTGCAGCACACTGCTGGCTCCTATTTAGGTGATTGTCCACAAGGACTCCAAGGTCCCTCTCACAGTTACTACTATTGAGCAAGGTGCCACCTATGCTGACCCTGGGACACTGTGACCGTCATAAATATGAATCAGTTGCCAAGCATCTGAATGTAAATCACAAGACCCTGGAGATGCTGCAACATTCCAGCTGATCGGCGCTTCTTCTGGGCTCAGCAGAAGCACCAGGATCAGTGCCGAGCTCCAGCTGGAGCCTGGTGCTGATCCTGGCGCTTCCGCTGAGCCCTGACAGCCCTGCAGCTCCAGCCATCTCTCGCTCAGGCTTGTGCGGTGCTGCCACCGGTTCAGCTCATTCTCCTCCCCCGCTACCACTTTTCTAGGACAGTCGCGTACCACCTGCCAGGTGCCAATGTACCACAAGTGGTACCCTTACCACTGGTTGGAAAGCCCTGGACTAGAAGACCTCCAAGATCCTTTCAAGCCCTAGGATTCTATGATTCTATCCCCTCTACCACTACCACCACTGTGGTTCCTGATAGCCCAATTCTCAAAGGCACGGCAAGGTTGACCAACTCACCAAATACGTATGCAATATAGGAGGTATTATACACAAAAGGCACTTTTCTAATACCTTCTCAACCAACATTCTCCGTGACAAACACACCACAAACCACCTATGTACACTCCAGTCCAAAACATTAGTAATCCATGGCACAAAAACCTATTTTGGGAGAAAGTGGCTCAAATATTTTATTCAGCGGCAAAGATAAAGGCTTCGATTGATACTCCCAACGCCCCGCAGAGAATTAGAAGGTTAGTTTTTTTCTATGTTGCAAGGTGTGTGGGATGACACAGCAGCCTTGTGAGTCAAAAACTACCTGTTATTTACTTAGCTTTTCTTATCTGTTCTTCTTTACTTTAACTAGCCTGCCGAGGTTGGCAAAGAGAAATGAAAAATGCTTAGCTCTCCCACTGTTTTGTTCCATTGCTGCATCTGGAATTTCCGACAATTTTTCCTATCAGGGCGCTGAATATTTGTGCTCTCTGCTTATCCCCCAAATGCGGTTTCTTGTCCACTGGGAAAGTCTGAAGGGCAAAGCGTGAATGCAGTGCCATGAAGTGAAGTGTAAGGAACAAAAATAATGCATCAATAGAACCGCAATAAAAAAATAATGCATCAATAATAAATCAATTAAAAAAATAGAACCGCAATAAAGAAACCACATACATTACAGGAGGGGCTTGCTAGCACCATTTCCAATTAATATATATATATATATATTTAAAAAAAACTATATCATTTTTTAAAGTCTTCCTGCCTTTTTACTGGATTGAAAATTGTTAGATGGAAAAGGCCCCACCCAATTCTTCCAGATTTATTTTTTTTTAGCACCAGAGACTCTCCTGACTCTCCTCTTACAATACATTGCAGCAATTCAAACATGCTGAGCTTAAAGGAGGGGAAAGATTGAGGAACAAATAAAGCAAAATATAAAAAGCATGTCATACCAATATAAAATTAATTCCATCCTAAAACCTGCTCTTAAATCTAGACCAGTGTTTCTCAACCTTTAAGCTGTGCACACTTTAACTCCCAGAATTCTCCAGCCATCATGGCTGGCTGGAGAATTCTGGGAGTTGGAAGTCCCCAAAGCTTAAAGTGGCCCAGGTTGAAAAATATTAACGTAGACCAGGGGTAGTCAACCTTGGCTCTTTCATGACTCGTGGACTTCAATTCCCAGAATTCCTGGGCCAACATGGCTCAGCATGGAAACCTCTCCCTTTCCCCTCAGCATGGCTGGCTCAGGAATTCTGGGAGTTGAAGTCCACGAGTCATAAAAGAGCCAAGGTTGACTACCCCTGACGTAGACCATACAGAAACGTGTGGCTCCCATCTTCAGACTATAAACACATTTTATTAACGGATTTTCTTTGCTGCGCCCTGCACTCCACACCAAAGGATCGGTTCTTGCAGATGTTTGTACTGTGCTCAGTTCACTCTAGTGTAATCTGGAACGATACGGAATAAAAACCAGGATCCACACCTCCCCTTGGCATCAGGCTTGTTATACTATCCTTTTCGGGATAGCCTCCAGCCCCAAATCATCTGACCCAAGAGGAAACTCGGATGAGTCACAAATGGGGAGGAACCAGAAAGGACCATGGACGGGTGGTCAATTCCAAGAAATTGGGACTTCTCACCTGTCAATTTCACATAGACAGAGGTCGAAGTAGTATGGCTGGTGAAGGGGTTCCTAGCCTGGCAGGTGTAATTGCCTTCATCTTCCCAGTCCTTCAAGTGGACATTGAGAGTGTCCTCCGTCCCATTCTTGACCGTGTTATTGAAGAACCACTCAAACGTCGCCGGAGGCACAGATTCCGCAGAACAGAGAAGAACCAATTCGGAACCCAGGCGCTGCTCTATGGTTCCTGACTGGTTCAGCTGAGCAGACGTGGGCCCGTCTAGAAAGGAAAGGAGGTAGAATCAGGGCAAAGGGTGGGTGGAAGAGAAGGAGGCCCAGCTGGTAAGCAGGGGGAACGTACCCCCACCCCACAAATCAGTCAGATTATTAGGGCCCCCCTGGGGTCAGAAAAGGGGCTTATCACGAGCCAGGGTTCGGTTCCAAGCATGAGCTTTGGTGGTGGGGCTCCATCTCAGGACCCCAGAAGGTTGCCTCAAGTCTCTGCAGAGGTCCTTCTCTCCTTGCAAGGTCTTCTTCCGTTGTCTTCCAAGAGGATTTGGAGGAAGAGGGCTCCTCTCCTTCTACAACTAAGGATCCCAATATTTTTCATTTTGGAGATGGGTAAGAAAACTCTGGTGGCCATATGTCCACCACAAAGCAGGAAGAAAGGCCCCGTCAAAGGGGAGATTACTTACATGCCAGTGTAAGTATACTGGGGTTGCTTTGGACGGTGCTGAAAAGATTCCGGGCCGTACAAGTATAGCTCCCTGCATCTGATTGTTGGAATTTAACCAGTGTGAGGGTTCGGTTTTCATGGTCAAATTCTACATTGCTCCGTAAAGGTTTACTGTCCTTGGACCAGGTGACGTTGACTGTGGAGCTGCTGGAGGTTGTACAGTTCAGCGTGATACGTTCATTCTCAGCCACAAGAGATTGCGAAGGCGACAGGATTGGCTTTGAGAGGTTTTCTGCACACAAAACACAACAAGGGTCATCTAGGATTCTAGGGGGGGTACTTACGCCTTCCGATACTTGGCTATCCGGCAAGGTCACCATCTAGGATCGTCAAGAGTTGGGACGTTTTGAGAGCTCTCTTTGGAGAAGCTTACAAAAGACTCAGGGGCCACAAAAGATGGGTGGGTTACTTTACCCCCCCTCCAAGTCAACATGGCTGACGGACCACGTCGGGGAGATGGTGAGCACCAACAACGTTCTGCTAAGACGTTCCTACAAGAATCCTAGATTTGGGTCCGCTTCTACAGAACGAGCAAGCCGTACGCCAGGTTGGGTTGGGTTGGGTTGGGTTGAGGATAATTCCTGCTGCCCGCTTTGAAACTGACAATGAAGTGGAATCATTAAGCACGAGCTTTCAGAAAACGGGATTATAATGGTTTCTTTCCTTCACTTCAACCGAACGGGATGGGCATTCTCTTATAGTAGTTACAAGGAGCCTGGTTCCTTTTCTTGATAAGGGCGAGGAGAGCCAAGGATTGAGGAAGGATGCTGGACATTTTTTTAAAAAAAAATTATTTTAACGTGAAACAGGACACGGAGGAGCGCCATTCTTGGGGGTCCCGCTGGCCCCCAGCCTTGCAGAACCTCTCGTTCTCTGAACCTGCTTCATTGGCCACAGGCATCCAGAGGGTGGCAGCAGGTCAAAAACGTGTGTGTGTGTGTGTGTGTTGTGTGTGTGTGTGTGTGTGTGTTAGGCAACCCCCTTTGGGATTTGGACAGCTACTGGAAGAGCTGTCACAAAATGGCTGCTGCTGGCAGTTGCAAGACACCTCCCCCCTCCCCGTCAATCCGAAAGGCTACATTTAAAAAAAAACCAGTTTACCTCTCAGCTTTTCAGGTAGTCCTCGACTTACGACAGCTGAGCCCAAAATTTCGGTTGCTAAGTGAGACACTTGTGAAGTGAGCCTTGCCCCATCTGACAACCTTTCTCGCCGTGCTGAACGAAAGCGAATTTGCCGCACTTGTTAAGGGAATCTGCCTTCCCCTTTAAATTGGTTCGCCAGAAGGTTACAAAAAGGGGATCACTCGATCCCAAGGATCCTGGGACGGTCATAAATACGAGTCATTCGCCATGCGTCTGAATTTTGATCTTGTGACCGTGGGGATCCCGTAACGATCATAAGTGTGCAAAACGGCCATAAGTTGCTTTTTTCAGGGCCGTTGTGACTTTGAACGGTCACTAAATGAACGGTTGTAAGCCGAGGACTATCTGTATTTCTCGCTAGTCTTCTTCAGAAAATAGTGAGCTGCAGCTTAAAATGCATCATTGTGAATGCCCAGTGAAGCTGGCCATGCAACAACACAACCTCCCATCTATTGATTTGGCAGACCCAACCACTCCACTGGGCTTTGCACACAGTCCTCGATTTACGTCCAACAATTGGGACCAGAATTTCTGTTGCTAAGCTAAGCGGTTGTTAAATGAGCTCTCTGCTACTGGCCTTTTGCCCCTTTTCAGTCTTAAGAGTTCAGGCTGCACATTTTATTGAGAATTTTAAAAATCTAAAAGAAAGCTTTTTTTTTTTTTAAAAAAAATCTAGTTTATTCTCTTTGCCCATGTCCTGCTATCTAACTTTTGCTGGATGTTTCATTTGTTTAGAAAAAAAAACGATCCAGAGACTATTTTGCAACTGGGAGGAGACAATGGAAGACATAAATAATAATTACGTGGCTCTTGTTTTCTCGAAGAGCTGAACAGATTCAAAACAATCGTAAAAGAAAGAAAGAATGAGAGAAAGAAAAGCAATACATAACAGGCCACGGGTACTATTTACAAGGGGAGGGAGGGAATCCTCTTTTTACAGAATTTCCCTGCACGGAAAACACATCCAGGTATTTTTTTTTTCTTCAAACAGCAGCTATACTTTTAGTGCCTCATTTTTTTAAAATAACAATTTTGGCATCAGAGTATTTTCCATGAGCTGGTTCCTACGATCAGTACAGTGTATTGCCAACGTGGACTGCTGCCAATGTAAAAGGGCATAATATCAGTCGAAAATTTTTAAAAAGGAGGGCAATTAAACACAGTGGCTTCCATCCAGACATGTCTGCATTAGCCAGGATGCTCCCAGGTGGCTGCAGAAACCATCGCGCTATGCCATATTTCAGTAATTAAATTTCAGGAGTCCAATGAAGAAGGGGGAAAAAAAAAAACCACCCAAGAAAGCAAAATAATAATAATAAATTGCAGCGTTGGCTACAATATTATTTAGGATGCCTTATTTTGCTGGTGTGTTATGTCTTTTTTTCATTTTAGGACACTGGGATAGTGTGAGGCACTGATGAACGACTGGAGCAGATCAACCTCAAAGCAAAGAAACCGTTTATAAATTCCAGGAAAGAAAGAGAGCACCCAAACCCCTGGAGAAATTAACTTTTGCAGATCACCGCTTTCATTAGCTTCTTCCCTTTTGGCCTAATTTGCTGTTTAGCTTCTCTTGCCAAGAAGCCACCTCACAAAGTCCTAGAAGGCACGTTAGAAGATCAGCAGGGACAATAGAAAGCATCACACATAGATCGGTCTGGTGAAAACCTCCCAAAGGCTGGTGGGAACCAGAATCTGGCGGTGGACAGCAGGTAAAAAATATGTTTCTTGGACCACTTAGATCCTGTGGTCCATTACCTTGGCAACTAGCCACAAGGGCCGTTCTTTTAGGCTGCTGGAGGTGCTTGTACAAATTGTTTTATTATCAGGGCTCTGCAGAATATCAGCTTTTAACTCTCTCCCTTTGGGGCAATCTGAATTCTCCGCCAACCTCTGCTTCCCACCCACGTTTTCGTCCTGATCCACGTCTCTCCAATTCCTCTAAATTTTAGACAGATAATCCTTGACTTATGACCACAACCGAGCCCAATTTTTCTCTTGCTGAGTGAGACGCTTGTTAAGTGCATTTCGCCCCATTTTACGACCTTCGCTGCCACAGTTGTTAAGCGAATCACTGCAGTGGTTAGGTTGGTAATCTGGCTTCCCCATTGACTTTGCTTGACAGAAGGTCGCAAAAGGGGATCACGTGCCCCCCCCGGGACAAGGCGACCGTCATAAATGTGAGTCGGTGGCCAAGCGTCGGAATTTTGATCATGTGACCTGGAGATGCTGCAATGGCCGTGTGAAAAATGGGCATAAGTCATTTTTTTCAGGGCCGTTTTAGCTTTGAACGGTCACTAAATAAATTTGTTGTAAGTCGAGGGTTAGCTGTACAATTCTTTCAGATGTGTATAAGAATTACAGATCCATAACTCTTACGCTTTTAAAGCTTTTGTAAGAGAAGAAGTCCAGATAGATTGGCGTAAACGGCCCAGTAGACTTCCTAAATGATTGGAATCCCACACACAAAAAAATTCAACTCCAAAAGCTTAGTTCCTTAGCCAGTGTTTTCTTTTATCAATTTGATATTTTTAAATCGGACTACATTATTTATTTATCTCATTTTCTGTCAGGTTATCCTGAAGAAATTCACACCTATACAGGTAGTTCCTTAGTTCCTTAGCCAGTATTTTCTTTTATCAATTTGATATTTTTAAATTGGACTACATTATTTATTTATCTCATTTTCTGTCAGGTTATCCTGAAGAAATTCACACCTGTACAGGTAGAAAATTTCAGCAGGAAACTTACGGCCTCATGTAAAAAAATTCTTCAGGATCCAAACTTTGCAGGAGACAAAATAGAAGATGAAGCAACCAAATAAGCTGACCCAGTTGACGGCTAAACTGTTGTTTCACAAAGGAATCTGGTGGCCGAAATTGCTTCCTCATGCAAATATCAAAGGTGGGACTGACTGATTGTTTCCTCTCTATTTTTCCGACAGCTCTATCACCTTCCATCTCTGTTCCAAAGCAGCCTAGCATTTGAGCTCCAATATCTTCTCTTGAAATAGCAACTCCATATCTTATTTTGGGGTTTTGCTTGGTTAAAAAAAATTGTAATCACTTTGCACGTTTTTAGTCAGGCCCTTCTCTACTTCTACTGTCTGAAATTTTTCAGGGACGCATAGACCTAGGATCCAACTGCCTGATCTGGAGGCCTCTTTTATTATTTTTGTCCAATTCCATATTTCTAGCCATGTCTGGTAATGTTCCTTCTGGATGGGAATTCATAGGGTGGAACATCTACCAGCTAATCAGAATTTAACAGAATAATAGAGTTGGAAGGGACCTTGGAGGTCTTCTAGTCCAACCCCCTGCTCAGGCAGGAAACTCTATATCATTTCAGACAAATGGTTGTCCAATCTCTTCTTCAAAACCTCCAGTGATGGAGCACCCACAACTTCTGGACGGAAGTTGTTCTACTAATTGTTCTCACTGTCAGGAAATTTCTCCTTAGTTCCTGGTTGCTTCTCTCCTTGATTAGTTTCCATCCATTGTTTCTTGTCCTGCCTCCAGGTGTTTGGAGAATAGGTTGACTATTAATGTGAAGTTATTACCCTACGACAGTAATTTTGAAATGGATAAAAACAAATTCATATGCGTGTCTTTTTGGAACAGCATCTTACCTTTATTCATTCTTTTGAGTACTTTTCAGAACTAAGACTAATAGAAAAAAAATCGTCTGACGCAACCTTCAGAATTGTTCTATTTATTACAGATAAAACTTTCTAAAGATGAAGTGATGAGCAGGACTCGGTCCTAATGACTGTCTTTCTAATGTTATGGGAGTTTGCAATAAAAAATAATGTTGGGCAATCGCAATGACAAAATTAGACATTTTCTCCATCAGAGAAATGAACAGTGTGGGAAAAGGAAGAAGACACCACCACATGAATGGTCTTTTAAACTCCCTCAATATGGTTTAAGGATGACCAAAAGGACACACACAAAAGAGAGAGAAATTACAACACGGTATACACTGACAATTCAGAATGAAGAAAGGCAACAATACTGGAGAAGTTTGAAGCGACAGGAGACAAGTGAATTTCTAATGTCCATCGTACAAATTCCACAATTATCATCTTAAGAACGACAGCGAAAGGCGGTAAACTGTCAAACCTTGGAAGGAAACAGTAAACGGTTGCATCAAAACTAAAATCCAGTTACAGGACACAAGAAGGTATCTTAGGAAAAACAGTCACGAACAGAAACCATACGAGGAGTTGGCTAAAACAATGAGATTCCGTGGGGGGGAGGGGAAATGAAAAAAAATTCTCCAGGACTTTTGACTTTTGAAGATTCCGTTGCAAGGCAAATGATTTAAATCCAGCCCAGTCACGTGGGATCGTTTGGGGACAGAACCCCTGTCAACATACCCAAAAGAGTCGTAGGTGAAGGAGAAGAAGCTGTCAAGGAGACAAGAATACCCAAACATGTACAATAAATAGAACAGAAGGCGAAAAAGAGATGTTCAGGGACTGGGTGTCAACCGTCCCATTTGGCACATTCAACGAAAGAAATTCCCGGCTCTTTGGGTTAACCAAGAGTGTAGCTTTATTGAAAAATCCATCAGTTCTGGGATTTTCCCCGTGAAAATCCACATAGGTAACTCCCTTTTCCCTCCGGGCCACCCAGAGTTCAGTGTTCACCCATCGAGTTTAGTTCTTTTGCTTNGCGGCGGGGGTGGGGCGGCGGCCAGGGAGGAACAGCCAAAATGCCCCCTCGGCTTATGCGCGGGTCACCAATTTTTCCCAGTTCTCTGTGGGAAAATCGGTCCCTCGGCTTATACTCGGGTCGACTTATACTCGAGTATATACGGTACTTTTCAGAACTAAGACTAATAGAAAAAAAATCGTCTGACGCAACCTTCAGAATTATTCTATTTATTACAGATAAAACTTTCTAAAGATGAAGTGATTAGCAGGACTCGGTCCTAATGACTGTCTTTCTAATGTTATGGGAGTTTGCAATAAAATAATGTTGGGCAATCGCAATGACAAAATTAGACATTTTCTCCATCAGAGAAATGAACAGTGTGGGAAAAGGAAGAAGACACCACCACATGAATGGTTTTTTAAACACCCTCAACATGGTTTAAGGATGACCAAAAGGACCCACAAAAAAGAGAGAGAAATTACAACACGGTATACACAGACAATTCAGAATGAAGAAAGGCAACAATACTGGAGAAGTTTGAAGCGACAGGAGACAAGTGAATTTCTAATGTCCATCGTACAAATTCCACAATTATCATCTTAAGAACGACAGCGAAAGGCGGTAAACTGTCAAACCTTGGAAGGAAACAGTAAACAGTTGCATCAAAACTGAAATCCAGTTACAGGACACAAGAAGGTATCTTAGGAAAAACAGTCACGAACAGAAACCATACGAGGAGTTGGCTAAAACAATGAGATTTTGTGGGGGGGAGGGGAAATGAAAAAAAATTCTCCAGGACTTTTGACTTTTGAAGATTCCGTTGCAAGGCAAACGATTTAAATCCAGCCCAGTCACGTGGGATCGTTTGGGGACAGAACCCCTGTCAACATACCCAAAAGAGTCGTAGGTGAAGGAGAAGAAGCTGTCAAGGAGACAAGAATACCCAAACATGTACAATAAATAGAACGGAAGGCGAAAAAGAGATGTTCGGGGACTGGGTGTCAACCGTCCCATTTGGCACATTCAACGAAAGAAATTCCCGGCTCTTTGGGTTAACCAAGAGTGTAGCTTTATTGAAAAATCCATCAGTTCTGGGATTTTCCCCGTGAAAATCCACATAGGTAACTCCCTTTTCCCTCCGGGCCACCCAGAGTTCAGTGTTCACCCATCGAGTTTAGTTCTTTTGCTTTGGGAAAAGCTGCCCGCTTTGATCAAAACATTCTTCCTCACTCGGCCTTGTTAGATAACATCTCTCCAGCAACAGACGGCTCGCTTGCATTCCATAGCCTCCTCCACCTTTAGGAAATCACCACCCTCCTCCCATCAATGTTTCAAGCGAAAGCAAGGTACAGGCTACTACCGGTATGGAGTCGAGTCAGATTTGACACTGGGTTTGTATGATTCCAGACAAGTCCCACGGAGATAGGAGATGAGACAGGTGTATAAATTGCTAGCCTCGGAAAGATCACCCCCACTTAACAGAACTCATTTATGGAGACCAGAAGTCCATACAACCATGAATATACTCACCCAGGACACAGACAGGCTGGGCTTTAGACTGGGAGAGTTTGGCTTCGTTGTTGGAGGCCTCACATGTATAGGTCCCATTGTTGGCGGAAGACAAACGAAAGAGCCGATAGATCCCCCCTGAATGTGTAGCGTTCTTGAAGGACCATGTATAGTTGGCAGGTGGGTTGGAGTCAGCTTGACAGGAGAGGGTGAGATTGGAGCCTTCTGCATAAAACTGCCCACTGGGGCTGATGACTGGGGCATCAGGCCCATCTGGAGCAAATATAGGAGAGTTACAGGTTGAGGAAGGCCAGAGAACTTGGGGAGGAGGGTGTTCAGAAGCCACATTCGGTCAAAAAACTATGAGCTGGAACGACGCATGCCTGTGTCTTTGGTGTGGGGCCACAGAGTTATTCATGTGATAATATAGCAGGGCTCTCCAACCATGGCAACTTTAGGACTTGTGGACTTCAACTCCCAGAATTCCTCAGCCAGCATGGCTGGCTGAGGAATTCTGGGAGTTGAAGTCCACAAGTCCTAAAGTTACCAAGGTTGGAGATCCCCGTTATATAGGGAGGAGCTGCCCTCCAAAATTGAGTTTGTCCTTCATATCCAGGAGCTATTTAGTTCGGCAGCCTAAAGGCAAGTAGTCCTCAACTTACGAACACCACTCGGACCGGTATTTCCATTTGTGGTGGTTAAATGAGTCACATTCGATTTTGCCACATTTTTCGCCATAGTTGTCAAGCAAATCAACCGCAGTTGTTAAGTGCATCGTGCAGTCACTAAGCGAAACCAGCTTCCCCATTGACTTCATTTTTCAGAAGCTGGCTTGGGTGGTCGCAAATGGCAAACATTTGTGATCCCAGGATGCTACGGCTATTGTTCATACATGCCAGTGGCCAAGCACCCCTCAACTGTGGGGATGTTGTGACGATTCTAACTGCGAGGACCGATCGCTTTTTCCCCCAGTGCTCTTGCAACTTCGCACGGTTGCTAAACAAATCGTCGTAAGTCGAGGACTATCTGCAATCTTCCGGCAGCCTTAGAGGAGGCCCCATTATCCATTTATCTCAGCTTCATGCCTACTAAGAGTTCAGGAGCCCAAATTCTTTTTACCAAGAAAAGGAAAGAAGGTAGAAGAAATCTAATTTGACTTTTTTATCATTCATCTTTGGGGCCGACTAATTTACATAGTTTAACATTCTCAGGGTGCCTAGGGACCCCCCCTTGGGATACACCCTGGCCAGAGAGAGAAGCAAAACAGTGAAACTAACATGGACAGCTAGGCCAGCTAGCTAGCTAGAAGGGTGTGTGTGTGTGTGGGGTCCAATCCCCATTTTACGTCATGCTAGTTTCATCAGCCTGGTGTTACTTTCTCAAGTTACAGATGGCCTTGTAAGCCAACACCTCCCCCCCCACCAAAGCCTTAAACTGCGTTTCGAGAATAATAAGCCCAGGTGGGCCATTGAAGAAACTGGAAAATGAAACTGCCCTTTAAATATGCAAAAGAAACAATTACTTCTTCTGGTTCTTTGGGTGCGGTTTGTAAGCAGCGGTTTGGAGAAGAGACTGGTGTAAAACAAGAAGAAATGAGGGGTTTCCCCCCCCCTAAAATAATATTTTGGCAAGGTAGCTACCCGTTTCATGTAGCAAGGAGTCGTAGTATTCAGGAAGTTACAAAAGGAGTACAGACTTCCTCACAATGTTGTAAAATGTGGCTTGCTTACAACAAGGACTCAAATTTCATCAATTGACATGTCTACTTAAAGGAAGAAACAAAAAAAAATCCCCTTTGAACAGAGACGGTGTCTGTGCGGTGGAGAAATAATTGATGGAACATGTTATTCTCTATATGGCTGTAGGAGAGGACCAGGCAAAACTTGAAGGTGGGGTCAAATGCATCATTACTTTGGAATCTTTACGCTCCCACAAGTTATTTGCTTTGAACATTAGTAGATCAGATTCCTGTGTATAAGTAGCATGTAATAAACTCGAAGGGCGTTGAACTCAGCTCCTGTTCCTGGTTACATGTCCTGACAATTGTCATCTCCCCACAGAGGCTCACCAGGAATTATTATTTCCACTCTGTACTAAATATCCTGCTCATCCTGGTTTGTTTTAACTACCAAATGTTACGATCGGATCAATCCAACTTTGTTTCCTTGACCACAGCCAAGTACTGTTCTACAGGCTGCGCAGTACACCTTAGCACAGGTAGTCCTTGACTTATGACCACAGCTGAGCCCAAAGTCTCTGTTGTTAAGTGAGACATTTGTTAAGCAAATTTTGCCCCACTTTACGACCTTTCTTGCCTCAGATGCTAAGTGAATCACTGCAGTTGATAAATTAGTAACCTGGTTAAGTGAATCTGGCTTCCCCATTGACTTTGCTTGTCAGAAGCTCGCAAAGGGGGAGTCAGATGACCGTAGGACACAGAAAGGGTCATAAACATGAGTCAGTTGCCAAGCATCTGAGTTTTGATCCCATGATCATGGGGATGCTGCAAAGGTCGTAACTATGAAAAAGGGTGGGGGGAAAAATCACATTTTTCAGTGCCGTTGTAAGTTTGAACAGTCACTGGACCAACAGTTGTAAGTTGAGGACTCTCTAGAGCAGACATGTCAAACACAAAGCCTGGGGGCCGGATGCAGCCCGCAAAGTGGTTTCATGTGGCCCGCGAAGCCATCCTGGAAACAGTGAGGGAACGGCCCCCACTGCCTTGGTCCCGGCCCAGGCTGGCCGGGAGCCAATGTACAATTTTGTGGTGGCCATTTATGCTGAAACGCATTCAGTCTTAGCTCCACAAGGCCGTCCAGAAACAGCGAGGAACCAGGAGAACCTTGAGCAGCAGCCTTGAGGAAGTGGGGCTGGGCTTGGTGCCGTGGGTACTCAAGGGCCAGGCTGGGCATTTAACCTCTGCTGCCCAGGGCTCCGGGCAGCCCGCACCACCAACCCCCCCCCCCCGCATGGCCTGAGAGGAGCAGTGAGGCTCCTCCAGTGGACCATGCCTTGGCACTTGCCCCGGTCCAACCCCCTTCTGCCAGAGACCCCCAGATCTGTCCCACTCCTGCCTAGGCCCCCACAGGGACCCTTGACGCAAACAATGTAGAGCTGGCCACACCCACTCCATCCATGCCCACCCAGTAGGCCGCACCTACCCTGGCCACACCCACCCGGCCCCCTGAGGGCAAGCACAATGCTGATGTGGCCCTCAATGAACTTGAGTTTGACACCCTTGCTCTAGAGTGTGTATGTGTAGCAAGAGGGAGAATATTGACCGAAGCAAGTGAAGGCACTCAAAGCACTCGGAATGGATCTGTTCAACGTCACTCATCCATCCCCCCTTTTAGAAGTTAGACTCTTATACAAGCTTGCTGGGAAGCTCCTTCCCCAAATCTCTGAATCTCTACAATCCCTCCATGGCAAAAGCAGACTTACAGAAGACATTCAGAGTGTAGTTGGCGGAGTTGTTAGAAAAACTGTTAATCGCACGGCAAGTGTAGACGCCCGAGTCCTGGCGACTTGTCCGACTCAAGCTAAGGTTTTGACCATCGCTGCTTAAAGTAATGTGGCCTCCAGCCTCCAGCTTCTGGTTCCCCTTAAGCCAAACATAGGAAACATTAAAGCCTGAGGCTGTACAGCTGAGATAGGTTGTGCTATTCTCCACAATCTTGCCAGGGTCACTGATGGAGATATGATTGATGGCCTCTGTGGGGGAGGGAGAGAGAGAGAGAAAAAAAGGGGGAAGTCATTGTTATTTGAGTCAAACGTCTGACGTAACTGGGGCCTCTTCTCCGTGGTTGATTGATTCAGGACTTCAAGATCTAATCTTGAATTTCCATCCAGAAGGGGTTGTGCAGTCAGCTCGGTGGCTCTATGCGTTTAGGATACGTTGGTCAACCAGGTGGTTGTAGCCGTGAGATACGAAGCCATGTTTACAGAGCAAAAAAGATGGGAGAACTTTGATATGTGTCAATTGTCTTACCCTGGACTGCAAGATTTTATCAAAAATACCTCAAATGTTCCATAGAGGACGATGGCTAAAATGGGAAGTTGGGAAAAACCGAGGCCAACATTAGGTTCAACTGAAAATTTAGCAATTAAAAAAAAAAAGGAAGTATAAGGTTTATGTTTTCAGGAACAATATTATCTGTTGCTTCACTGGAAAACAATAAAGGGTTCGTGAACCACTTCTGAGACATTCAACAACCACCAAGGAGAAAACTGGTGGAGATAAACCTCAAAAAATGAGGCAACTTTGAGGCAGATAAATAAATGGAAGAAAAGAATATCAAAACACTTATAGAATCAGGGTGAATATCAGTGGATGGCCTTGAATTCCTAGCCAGAAACTGGCCGGTTGGAACCATTCAGTGCCAAAGATGTAAACAAAACAGGGATAAAGAGAGAGTACACGAAAAAGAAGAAAGACTAACAAAAATTGCACAACTGTTTTAACTATTGGGGTTCTCACACTGCGAGGGAAGAAAATACAAGGTCACAGTATTGGAAAACACAAGACAAACAACTCAGTTTGACTGACTTATCAGAACTGGCTCAAAATAAGCCCGTTTCTGAACTGCAGGGACCATAAAGGAGAAGCTTTGATGGTGAAAAGTTGAAGGGACAACATGTAAGGATCTCATTTCTGCTGGAATGACGTTCAGCCCTTAGAGGAATCAGATGGAATCTAGTCTACCAAAGATCATAGTTATTGAAGAAGGAAAGGAATCAAAACAAAAGAGGAACAATCTGTTGAAGTAGTCATGGTAAGGTCCCAGAATGGAGTACCATGATAGGAAAACTCAAACAAAAATGCACGAACGTTCAAAATCAAATCCATGCAGAGCTCTGAAAAGGATGTTTCAAGATGACAGGAAGCCAAGACAGAATCACACCAAAAAGACACCCAGAGAAATCACCCACAGCAAATCTTTCAAAAGATTTGAGTAAGCTTGGCCATCCAAGCTACTCACCCCGAACGTTGATCTCCAGTACGGTGTCATTCGAAAGTCCACTTTCAACATTGGTAACTTTACAAGTATAGTTTCCAGCGCTCTTCAGAGTAAGACGCTGGACCAGGTGAGAATTGTTCTGATGTTCCAGAAGCTGCCCGTTAAGATACCAATAAAAGTTTGCAGGTGGATTAGAGATGGCAGAGCAGGAGAGGTTGAGAGTGGAATGCTCGTGGTAAACCTGTTGTAGGGGGCTGATTACGGGGCACTCAGGCCCGTCTGGAGCAAACACAGGAAAGTCGTATATTGAAAAAGCTACTTAGAAAACTACCAGTGCTATTATGGCATTATGTCTGAAAACGGGATGGGACAACGCACTGCAACCGTGGGACAAACCCGCTGCGCGACAATTCAGCAGATGCAAAAGTTAAATTAATTTCGACGGACCCATGGCCAATGATAATAAAGAAAATCAATCCATAAATAAAAGAGCTACAATAATTTAGATGAAAACGTGGTCACCAATAATAAAAGTACCGGATGAAATGATTAATACAGCCCTGAATTGTCTCGCAGTGAGTTGTCCTAGGCCCGTCTGAAAATACAATCCTACATTTTTGGTGTAACCGCACACTGGCTCCAGAGGGAGAAATCCCAGGGAGTGGAAGACCAAGGGGATATCTGAATAAAACCTAAGAACAACAATAACCTCTTAAAATGTTACTTGGCTCAGTTTTCTGAGTTGTCTTTTATTCCTTGCTCGTTTTTCAAGCTCAAAGCTTTAATTCAAGCTAATTCCAAGCTCAATGAAGAGGCTGGTTGCTTTTGAGTTTTTTTTTAGCATCCATTTGAGGAGCAAAGAGCTGGTAAGATGGTCCTTTGAGACAGGCTAGGCTGAAGGAGAATGAATAGCCTAAAATCAGCTGGCTGGTTTTCATGGCTAAGGTGACACTTGAACTCACGATCTCTTACTTTCTAGCATGGTGCTTTAACCACTAGACAAGAGGTCCCCAACCTTTTGGGCATCAGGGACCGGTTCCATGGAGAAAGGTTTTTTTTGCAGACGGGAGTGTGCGTGGTTTTGTGTGCTGCCTGCATCCCACGGATGGGGCTTTGCTTGTTTGTGCGGACCGGTTGCTGGCATGCTGCAGCCCGGTACCGGTCCATGGACCGGGGGTTGGGGACCCCTGCACTAGACCAAAGTGGCTCTTTATGCCTCTTGGCTGTTGGTAATCAATGACAGGACTGGATCCTGAATTCAAATCACCAACATTTCCTGCCTTCAGGTTGAGCCTGAATTTCATTTGATTCCCTGGGCTGAAAGAATAATTGCCAAGTAGGACAGGTCAGGAAAAAAAAAAAACTAAATAGAAGGGCCAAAGTCTCATCCTTCCCTGGATGCAGATTAACCAGAAATCAGCCATTCCAAGAAAAGACAGAGAGGGACTAGAACCAATCACAATGGCTAAGATTGTAAATTTATTTGAGGCTGGTTCTCCTTCCTTCTAAAGCAGTGTTTCTCAACCTTGACAATTTTAAGGCATGTGGACTTCAACTCCCAGAATTCCACAGCCAGCAATTCTGGGAGTTGAAGTCCACATGCCTTAAAATTGTCAAGGTTGAGAAACACTGTTCTAAAGCCAGCTGTCTTCAGTTAGCTGGGGAGGAAAGAGTGTCAAAAGGCATTTACAGTGGCACCTTGGCAATCAGCTGCTTTGAAACTCATCAATTTGGTACTCAACACCTCTTGCTGAAAAAAACTGTCCCGGTACTTGTCGTTTGTTTGGTATTCAACAGGCAAGCTAGAACTTGTCAATGTCAGCTGCCTCGTGACTCGCTATCCTTTCACACAGTAGCTCTTGCCCTGTGCACAACCTGTTGCAGCCTTATCTTAGTTTCCGTGGTCATTTTGTGTAGTTTTGCACAGTGAAGTTTTTATTTTATTTCATCTACGTATGCATTAATTGCTAGCTTTATATCCCACCCTATCTTTTTATATATTGCCTTAAAAATGTGCATTGTCTTTGGTTTAGGAATGCATTGCGTATATTCACATTCTTCCCCATGGGAAAATTGGTTTGGGACTCACTGTTTTTGTTACTCGTGGCGCCTCCCGGAGCCAATTAACGACAAGTTACTGGGGTACCACTGTATCTCCTATCAAGGGTCTATTAAAGGTAAAGGTTTCCTCTGTCCAGTTGTGTCTGACTCTAGGGCACATCTGTTTCTTGGCCGAGGGAGCCAGGATTATCTGAAGACATTTCCGTGGTCCTGTGGCCAGCATGACATGGAACGCTGTTACCTTCCCACCAAAGTGGTACCTATTTATCTACTCGCAGCTACATGCTTTCCAATTGCTAGGCGGACAGGAGCTGGAGCAAGGAACTGGAACTCACCCCGTCGTGCGATGCTCGGGTCTGGAACCTGGGCTGTCAGCTTTCCAGCTGACAAGCTCAGTGTCTTGAACCCCTGAGCCATCCCACTCCCGGAGGGTCAATTAAAAGGGGCCAACCGGTGGCTAGCCACTGGCAGGATGGGAAGGGACATCTCACCGCCTCCAGCCTAAACTTACAAAAGATTTCAAGCCGGTGAGGCTCGCTGCTGTTGGCAGAGAAGCTATTTTGCCCAGAACAGGAATAGCTGGTTGCGTCACTCCGAGCAGTTGAAAGGAGTGTGAGGGTCTGGCCGTGGTTCTCCACAAGGACCTTCCCTCCTCCTTCAATCGGTTGGCCTGCCTTCAACCAGGAGTAGGAAACATTGAAACCCAAAGAGGAACACCGCAAAGTGACAGGATGGTTTTCTACCACATGAGAAGGCCCGGTGATGGTGACTTTAAAGACAGCACCTGTGAGGATAGAAAAGGGGCAGAAGAGGCTCCAGGTTGCCAGGGAGTCAAATCATCCACCCACCACCACCAATTTTATGCAGATGGCAAAGTCCAAGGAAAGAACCAAACCCCTTTTACAAACAGACAGATACCAACAGTCACAAAGACAAACAATGTGGGAGAATCACAGAGAAACACGTTGTAGGAGTACAGCATTTTAACAGCTGCAGGAGAAGCTCAAGAGACAGAGAAATACAGGAGGTCCTCGACTTACAACAGTTCGTTTAGTACCGTTTGAAGTTACAACGGACTGTTTTTCACACTTAACGACCGTTGCAGCATCCCCATGGTCACAGGATCAAAATTCAGATGCTTGGCAACTGACTCGGACTTATGACGGTTGCAGTGTCCCCGGGTCATGTTTGTTCTGACAAGCAAAGTCAACGGGGAAGCCTGATTCGCTTCACAACCGTGTTAATAACTTAACAATTGCAAGGATTCCCTTAACAACGGTGGCAAGAAAGGTCGTAAAATGGGCGAAAACTCACTTAACAACTGTCTTGCTTAGCGATGGAAATTTTGAGCTCAATTGTGGTCGTACGTCGAGGACTCCCTGTAGAAGGACTTAACAATAGGGGCAAAGTAGCCAAAAAAAACCAAGTCATCAGGGTAGAATCTACTTTGAAAAGCTCTTCATTTAGACGGGGGCAACCTGAGACGGAGGCTGATCCTACGGAGTGGAGTGGATACCACTTAGAAAGACAACAGATCCCAGCGAGCACAGAGAATGTGTAAAGAATTCGCACCTTCGCACGAAGGAGATACCGAAAACCCTTTGCCAAATGCCTTTTTTTTTCTTTTCGTTGCTCAGTTTGTTCATTTTTTTATGGACCCAGCAAAACACACAACGGATCAATAAAACACACCTTAAAAGGCAGAGAAAACCAAAAGTGAAACCATGAAACCAGAAAAAAAACGACTGACCAATTCTGGTAATTTATAGCTAAGGATGGAAAGCTGGCAACCTTTCCAGCCCTTGCCCCAGTTAACAATCAGCGTTGATGCAAGGTGTAGGCATTTTATGAGTTGCCATTAAAAGAACACCACTTTGAATTGGCTACTGTACAATTCTTCTACTTCTTTTCATCCAGGATTAGTACATTTAGGAAGGTCTACAGCAGCGGTCCCCAACATTTTGGGCACCAGGGACCGGTTCTGTGGAGAGAGGTTTTTCCGCGGACCGGAGGGTGCGTGGTTTTGTGTGCTGCCTGCCTCCCACAGAGAATAGAATAGAGCTGGAAGGGACCTTGGAGGTCTTCTAGTCCACCCCCCCAGCTCTAACAGGAGACCTTATATCAGTGATGGCGAACCTTTTAGAGACTGAGTGCCCAAACTGCAACCCAAAACCCACATATGCATCGTCGAGTGCCGGGTGCGTGTGGCCCATTGGGTGGGCGTGGCTGCGGTGGTAAGGGCAGACTGGGTGGGACTAAAAAGTTCAATCAATCAATTCCAACTTTGCAAGATCTTTTTTTTTTCCCCCAAGAAGTTGAAATTGACTGATTGAACTTTTTTTTTTTTTTTGCACACGGCGACGGAGGCCTAAAGCAAAAAGGTTTTGTAAAACCCAGCTGAAGGCCTAGGACTGGGGCGATGGCGCGCATGCCCACAGAGAGGGCTCTGAGTGCTGCCTCTGGCACCCGTGCCATAGGTTCGCCACCACTGCCTTATATCATTTCAGACAAGGGGCCGTCCAGTCTCTTCTTAAAAACCTCCAGTGATGAAGCACCCACAACGTCTGAAGGCAAGCTGTTCCTTGTGTGTGCAGACCGGTTGCTGGTGTGCCATGGCCCGGTACTGGTCCACAAACCGGGAGTTGGGGACCCCTGGTCTACAGTCAAATGGTGATCTCAGTCAGTTGATCAAAGCCCATCCTGGGTTTTTGATGCCCATTGTTGATGCAACTCTCACCGGTTTGTTTTGTACACCTTATAAAATTCTTCTGTTTCCGGAGAAGCCAAATTTGGCTTTTTAATGGTTTCGGCTTAAGATGCTCCTCTCTCTTTTGAACAGGCACCCTGTGCAGATAGTCCTTGAGTTACAACCACGATGGAGCTCAAAGTTCCCGTTGCTGAGCGAGACACTTCGTAAGTGAGCTTTGCGCCATTTTACGACCTTTCTTGCCACAGTTGTTAAGGGAATCAACCACGGTTGTTAGTAACACGGTTGCAAAGTGAATCTTTGATAGTCGGAAAGTTGCAAAAGAGGATCACATGATCCCGGGAAACTGCGAACCGTCCTAAATATGAGGCGGTGGCCCCGTGTCTGAATTCTGATCAGAGGACCACGGGGATGCTGCAACGGTTAGGGTTAGTCCTGAGTCCTTTTTTTCAGCGCTGTTCTAACTTCGGTCGCGAAATGAATTGTTGACAGTTGAGGACTACCTATGTACGACTGCCGGGTGTGTGGCCGCCTCTCTCAATTTCTTAGCTCCCGTGAATGTGATTACATCTGAAATGGCGTCCATCCAAGCTCTTTTATCTGATGCCAACGATTTCCCCTCACTTGTTACAGAAAAGCTGCACAGAATACAATAATAATAATAATAATAATAATAATAATAATAATAATAATAATAATAATAATAATAATAAAGTTGGAAGGGACCTTGGAGGTCATCTAGTCCAACCCCCTGCTCAGGCAGGAAGCCCTATACCATTTCAGACAAATGGCTGTCCAGTCTCTTCTTAAAAACTTCCAGTGTTGGAGCATTCGCAGTTTCTGGAGGCAGGTTGTTCCACTGGTTAATTGTTCTAACTGTCAGGAAGTTTCTCCTTAGTTCTAGGTTGCTTCTCTCCTTGATAGCTCGTCTAAGAATAACAGAATAATAGAATAACAGAATTGGAAAGGGCCTTGGAGGTCTTCTAGTCCAGCCCCCTGCTCAAGCAGGAAACCCTCTACCATGTCAGACAAACGGCTGTCCAGTCTCTTTTTAAAAGCCTCCAGTGATGGAGCACCCACAATTTCTGGAGGCAAGTCGTTCCACTGATTAATTGTTCTCACTGTCAGGAAGTTTCTCCTTAGTTCTAGGTTGCTTCTCTCCTTGATGGGTTTCCATCCGTTGCTTCTTGTCCTGTCTTCAAGCGCCTTGGAGAATAGCTTGACTCCCTCTTCTTTGGGGCAGCCCCTGAGATATTGAAAGACTGCTATCATGTCCCCCATCGTCCTTCTCTTCGTTAAACTAGACATCCCCAATTCTAGCAGCCTTTCCTTATATGCTTTGGCCTCCAGTCCCCTGATCATCTTTGTTGCTCTTCTCTGTACTCTTTCTATTGCATTCAAAGATTTTCTAATCCGCTGTCTTCTTGTTTTGACCTCCTGTCCTGCGGGCACCGTTTTCAGGCACGGCTGCTTCTCTTCTGCTTGCTTACCGAGGGAATTGCGAAGTCTTATTAGGTGATGAAATAACATAGCACCGGGACGATTCCTATCCTCGGGGGATCTAGAAGATTACGAGCAGGATTTGTGCCACAACATATTGCAGAAAACCACAGGAAGCTGTAGCGCTCGGCTAACTTTCAGCTCAGAAAAAGCTAAGTACAGGCACTCAGAATCACAGAAGAAGAGAGTTGGAAGGGGCCTTGGAGGTCTTCTAGTCCACCCCTCCCCCCCCCGCTGCTCGAGCAGGAGACCTTATACCATTTCAGAAAAAGTGGTTGTCCAGTCTCTTCTTAAAAGCTTCCAGTGATGGGAGCACCCACAACTTCTGGAAGCAAGTTATTCTACGGATTAATCGTTCTCACTGACAGGAAATTTCTCCTTAGTTCTAGGTTGCTTCTCTCCTTGATGAGTTTCCATCCATTGCTTCTTGTCCTGCCTTCAGGTGCTTTGGAGAAGAGCTTGACTCCCTCTTCTTTGGGGCAGCCCCTGAGACATTGGGACACTGCTATCATGTCCCCCCTCATCCTTCTCTTCATTAAACTAGACATCCCCAATTCCAGCAACTGTTCTTCGTATATTTTAGTCTCCGGCCCCCTGATCATCTTAATTGCTCTTCTCTGCACTCTTTCCAGAGTCTCAACATCTTTTTTACATCATAGTGACCAAAACTGGAGGCAGTATCGGACTTTGTTCTAGTCTTTGACTTACGACAACAATTGAGCCACAAATTTCCATGGCTAAGCGAGGCATGCCTCATTTTAGGACCTTTTGCCACAGTTCTTAAGTTGATCACTACAGCTGCTAAATGAAACAGGCAGTTGTTAAGCCAATCGGGCTTCCCCTGTTGACTCTGCCTGTTGGAAGCCAGCTGGGAGGGTTACAAATAGTGACCACATGAGCCCAGGACAGGGCAACCGTCATAAATACATGCCAGTTGCCAAGGGGTGAATTTTGATCACGTGATCATGGGGATGTTGCAATGGTGGTAAGTGTGAAAAATGATTATAAATGACTTTCTACATTGCTATTGTAACTTCGATCACTAAACTGAATACCAGAATTGGAAGGGACCTTGGAGGTCATCTAGTCCAGGGCTTTTCAACCAGTGGTACGGGTACCACCTGTGGTACATTGGCACCTGGCAGGTGGTACGCGACCAGCCTAGAAAAGTGGTAGTGGGGGAGGGGAATGAGCTGAATCGTTGGCAGCACCGCGCAAGCCTGAGTGAGAGACGGCTGGAGCTGCAGGGCTGTCAGGGCTCAGCGGAAGCGCCAGGATCAGCGCCAGGCTCCAGCTGGAGCTCGGTGCTGATCCTGGTGCTTACGCTGAGCCCAGAAGAAGCACCAATCAACTGGAATGTTGCAGCATCTCCAGGATCTTGTGATTTACATTCAGATGCTTGGCAACTGATTCATATTTATGACAGTCACAGTGTCCCAGGGTCATGTGAAGTGACCAAAACCTGCTGCAACCACCCAGCAGACGGGGGGAATAAAGACCAAACACGCCCCACCCCACCCCCGCTGCCAATCCTCAACAGAAATGCTCACAACAATGAAAACCTCGGACAGGAGGAAGAGCACGGCCGGGCGGGCAGGCAGGTGTCTTGCTTGGCTGTGGCTTGGGGGGCACTTTTTTCAGTGCCACTGTAACTTCGAACAGTCACTGAGTGAACTGTTGTAAGTCGAGGACTACCTGTACTTTTATCACTTTTTTCTTTTTTTTTTTTTGGTCATCAAGTTTTTGACCCCTTGCTAGGCGACTGGTAGTACTCGGATGTTGCCATATAAAAGTGGTACGATGGGTGAAAAGGTTGAAAAGCCCTGTTCTACTCCAACCCTCTGCTCAGGCAGAAAACCCTAAACCAGGGGTAGGCAACCTTGGCTCTTTTATGACCCGTGGACTTCAACTCCCAGAATTCCTGAGCCAGCCGTGCTGAGGGGAAAGGGAGAGGTTTCCATGCTGAGCCATGCTGGCTCAGGAATTCTGGGAGTTGAAGTCCACCAGTCATAAAAGAGCCAAGGTTGCCCGCCCCTGCCCTATCCCATTTCAGGCAAATCAACCATCACTTTGCTTAGCAACAGAAAGAAATAATGGTAGGTCGAGGATTAACCGTAGAGTTGGATGGAAAGCAACAGAGCCAACTGAAAGTTGAAACACATTTTGGAAGCCAGCAATGGCAAAATTATTTTCTGTACGGCTGCCAAGAAAACAACACGGATGTGTCCACGAAATCCCCAGGAATTTATCGGGAGACCTTATCTTTTTATAGTGCAAGGAAAAGCATCAGACAATTCTTGGCACACGTTAATTTTGCTTTCCCAAGCTTGTTATACCCAACCAGGATGTTATTTATATTCCTTTATTCCTTCCTTCCATTAGGAACATAACGTACAGACGGCCCTTGATTTAACAACCATATGTTTAACCACCATTCAAAGTTACAATGGTGCAGGGAAAAAAAAAGAGGCTTGCAGTTGGTCCTCGCACTTAGGACTGTTGCAGGATCCCCTCTGTCGCAGGATCAAAATTGGGGCAACGGATAATTGAGATGCATTTACAACAGTTGCAATGTCCCCAGGTCACGTGACTTTCCACCAATTGTGACTTTCCCAGCTGAGTCAACCAAACAGTGGGGGAAGCTAATTCGCTTAACTGCGGTGATCTGCTTAATAACGGTGGCAAAAGGGTGAAATTCTAACCCTCATTGTGGTCATAAGCCGAGGACTACCCGTACGATGATCTAATTTTCGTGTGGCGTGCCAATGAAGTAAACCAATTCATTCTTTTGATAGAAATATGCTATAATCACGACCAGAAATCCCTGGTCTACTTTGCCAAGCTCTTGTGTTTCGTGATTACAAATTATAATTCCACCGCCAGATACTGCACTTTTACGGTGACAATAAACGCCTTGGCCTCTGATTAATTTTGCCCTCGTTGACACATCCTGCTGTCTATGAAAACTCGGGCCAAAAATTAAAAAAAAAAAGTGACTTTTAAGTTTTCAGAGTCTTCGTAGGTTCCACCTCAAAGGCTTTTTAAAAGCGGTTGGCGAACAGACGACAGAGGAAACGTTATTGTTTAGTTAAAGAAAGGGGAATAAATTGCTTTTGGAGGGCCCTTTCTGAATGAATAATAGATGAGCGTCTGTTGATTGCTTCATTTTCAAGCACAGCCTGGGATAAATCTCAATTTTCCTCCTTGCCAACGTCAACCAAAGGCGATGGTGCCGCTCTTTCCGGATCTTAAAAAGGCTGCCCAATTTAATCTTTCCTCCTGGACGTTCGTCTGCGTGTGGGGCGCTGTTCCTGATGCCAACAGTCTTGTCTAGGCCTGGTGCCAGCCAATTTAAAAAAAAAAAATAGCTGTTGGGTTAATGAAAAACAAGGAAAGAGAAGGAGAGCAAAAAAAAAAAAAATGTGCAGGACTTTGCAAAGAGAAGGAAAAAAATGTAGTGTGAATCTCCGTGGGCTTTTGTAAAGAGAAGTCCTTTTGCACTTCCAACCCTTGTGTGAAAACCTATTGAGATACGGTATTCCATTTCCCAAATCTGCTGACTCTACTCTCGTCTTTCTGACTAATTGTTTCTGCGGAATTATGTCTCAAAAACAGAAGAAGGAAAAAGAGAATAAGGCAGGCTTGAAGTAGCAAGGAACACGAACAGGAAACCAGATACAGTATTTCTCTGCCCCTCCTTTGCCCATGTGTTGGTTAACAGACTCAGATCCAGAAACCTGGAATAATGGGAACTCTCTTTTGCAACCGTTAATGTCTTCTCTCAGACAATAGAATGCAATTGCTAGCCTTGAAAATCAATTTAAAGTGTTGCCAATGTATTTTCTCAAGGACCTGAAGATACTTCTGGAACAATATTGATTTTATTATTTCAGTAATGCTTCCACAGGCACTTAAAATTCTTTCTTTCTTTCTTTCTTTCTTTCTTTCTTTCTTTCTTTCTTTCTTTCTTTCTTTCTTTCTTTCTTTCTTTCTTTCTTTCTTTCTGTTACTTGATAAGTAATTCAAGAGAACAAACATACTTAATATTCCACAGGTACTTAAATTTCTTTCTTTCTCTTTCTTTCTTTCTTTCTTTCTTTTTGTTACTTGATAAGTAATTCAAGAGGACAAACATACTTAATATTCCACAGGTACTTAAATTTCTTTCTTTCTTTCTTTCTTTCTTTCTTTCTTTCTTTCTTTCTTTCTTTCTTTCTTTCTTTCTTTCTTTCTTTCTTTCTTTCTTCCTTCCTTCCTTCCTTCCCTTCCTTTCCTTTCCTTTCCTTTCCTTTCCTTCTTTTCTTTTGTTACTTGATAAGCAATTCAAGAGGACAAACATATTTATCATTCCTTCCTCCTATTTTCCCTGTAACAACTACTATGTGGGGGTGAGTGGGACTAGGGTTGGTGACTGTCCCAAACCACCCAGGTGGGACTAGAACTCACTGTCTCCTGGTGACTGGCCCCATTGTCACCCAGCTGGCTTTCATGCCTAAGGAGGGACTAGAATCCCCAGTCTCCTGGTAATTGGACTAAAGTCATCCAGCCAGCTTTCATGTTTGAAACAGGACTAAGTACTCAGTGCCTCCTGGTGATTGTTCCAAAGTCACCCAGCCAGCAGAACTACAATTCAACGTCTCCTGGTTTCTGGGCCAGCACCTTCATCACTAGACCAAACTAGCTCTTTCATTACTGTAGACCAGGCGTAGTTTGATACAAGGCTCCCCTTCAGAACTACCACACAAAATTTCATAAAAGCAATGCTGCGTGAGGATTACGGGACTTGAACTCAACACGCCCAAGAGGATGAGGAGATCGGCAAAGGCCGATGTCCAGTAAGAGGCCACCTATTGCCATTAAAAGAGTCGCTTTGGACAGTGAGATGGGCAGCACATACATTTTAATAAATAATGAAAAAGTGCAAGGAAATTGCGGGCCTCGGTCATCACACCTCGGGGGGGGGGCGCGGTGGCAAGAAAAAAAAGTCAATGCGACAAACATTCTTCCGTGGCGCAAAAGAGACAGGAGGTTCCAGTGAGGGAAATTAAATCTGTGCAAGGACATCATTTGTTTAACCAAACAGCTCTCCGTGTTTACCCTGCAGTTGGCAGCCCATAAAACCATGAAGATTCCCTCTCAGGAAGGACAGAAGCAAAAATGCAGAAAAATGAGGGGACTCTCCGTCAGTGGGGGCCATGGAAATAAATGGCTCAGCCTGTGGGAAGTTTAAAAAGGGCATATGCTGAAGAGGGGATTGGCTTATCTAAAGCACCAGGCAATAAAAGTTATGTATTTTTGCCTCGTTCCCTAACACGTTCCTTGAGGTCTCAAAGGAGAAAACTCCTTGTCCTTCAGAACTGGGTTAAGACTGACTGTCCCAAAGCCATCCAAGGACTAGAACCGTGTGGACTTCAGTTCCTAGAATGCTTAGCAATGGCCTCGGTAGCTGGAGAATTCTGGGAATTGAAGTCCCAGCATGCTGGCTGGAGAATTCTGGATGTTGGAAGTCCCAGCATGCTAACCAGGGGATTCTGGGAGTTGAAATCTAAGCATGCGGATTGTGGAATTCTGAGAGTTGAAGCCCCCACATGCTGACTGGGGAATTCTGGGAGTCAAAAGTCCCAGCATGCTGACCAGGGGATACTGGGAGTTGAAATCTAAGCATGCTGACTGAAGAATTCTGGGAGTTGAAGTCCCAGCATGCGGATTGTGGAATTCTGAGAGTTGAAGCCCCCACATGCTGACTGGGGAATTCTGGGAGTCAAAAGTCCCAGCATGCTGACCAGGGGATACTGGGAGTTGAAATCTAAGCATGCTGATTGTGGAATTCTGAGAGTTGAAGCCCCCATATGCTGACTGGGGAATTCTGGGAGTCAAAAGTCCCAGCATGCTGACCAGGGGATTCTGGGAACTGAAATCTAAGCATGCTGACTGAAGAATTCTGGGAGTTGAAGTCCCAGCATGCGGATTGTGGAATTCTGAGAGTTGAAGCCCCCACATGCTGACTGGGGAATTCTGGGAGTCAAAAGTCCCAGCATGCTGACCAGGGGATACTGGGCGCCGAAATCCAGGCATGCTGACTGGGAAATTCCAAAGTCCATAGTTCTTAAGGGTTGTCATGATTGGAAAATGCTGGACTGGACAGCCATTTGTTAATTTTGCTTTCTGCATTGACCAGGAAGCCAGAGGCAATCTCCCAAAGGGCCTTTTCCAAAGACTAGTGGTTTAAGGATCATTTTATGGATTCAAAAAAACACCCCAGAACAACAAAGATAGCATTTAATACAGGGCTGATGAGCGACCAATGGTTCACTAGTACAATTTAACAGGTCCAATCAAACTATCTCCACAGAATCTGCTCAGTAGCATGCAATCTTGAGTGGGGGGAGAGGCTTCTTTCACACATGCATATAAGGAGAACAACATAAATAACACCTTGCATGAAGAAACGAAAAACCGACTGGAGAAAAATGTGATATCCGACTTAAATCACCTCCAACTCAACACTTTTCAGTGGACGCCCACACGTGTATAATTGTGGAAAATCAAGTATTGAGTAACCAAGCAAGAAGTCAAGTTTCTCAAACCTATACCATGGTTTAATGCTGCTGGTAGATCACTGCATATTATTTTTCAGTGGACATTCAATGCTAGAGGCTCTGCCAGATCTAGGAAATATAACAGAATAACAAGAGTGGGAAAGAAACTTGGAGGTCTTCTAGTCCACCCCCCCTGCTCAGGCAGGAAACCCTATCTCATTTCATACAATTGTCCAGTCTCTTCTTAAAAACCTCCAATGTTGGAGCACCCACAACTTCTGGAGGCAATTGCTGATTAATTGCTCACACTGTCAGGAATTTTCTCCTTAATTCTAGGTTGCTTCTCTCCTTGATTAGTTTCCATCCATTGTTTCTTGTCCTGCCTTCAGGTGCTTTGGAGAATAGCTTAACCACCTCTCCCTTATGGCAGCCCACTGGCTATTGGAAGACTGCTATCATGTCACCCCTCTTCCTTCTCTTCATTAAACTAGACATACCCAATTCCTGCAACCGTTCTTCCTATGTTTTAGCCTCCAGTCCCTGAATCATCTTTGTTGCTCTTCTCTGCGCTCTTTCTAGAGTCTCAACATCTCAACGTTACAACGCCATTTGGGCACGATCAATTCGACCACAACTTTGCATTTGGGCAAAAGCAGAAGATGTATCTCCAGCCAGGATTTGTATCACCAAGAGACATCCAGATGCAAGTGGCATCTGTGCATACAAAATTGAAATGGTGTCCACTCCACTAATTTCATGTTTTGAAGTGGCTCGAGAGAACTTCCAACAGAGATAGCAATAGCACTTAGACACATTTACCGCTTCACAGGGCTTGACAGCCCTCTCTCTAAGCGGTTTACAGGCTCAGCACGTTGCCCCCCCAACAATCTGGGTCCTCATTTTACCCACCTTTGCAGGATGGAAGGCCGAGCCGACGAGGATCAAACTGCTGGCTGTCGGCAGAATTAGCCTGCAATGCTGCCTTCTAACCACTGCGCCACCACGGCTCTTTAGATAAAGTCTCAGTCAATCCAGCTGCATTTCCCCCCTCCATTTTGACAGTACAGGTAGTCCTTGACTTACAACAGTTCATTTAGTGACCGTTCAAAGTTACGACGGTATTGGGAAAAGGGACGTCTGACCGTTTTTCACAATTACAACCATTGCAGCATCCTCGTGGTCATGTGATCAAAATTTAGACACGTGGCAACTGATTCGTGTTTATGACGGCTGCGGTGTCCCTGGGTCATGTGATCCTCTTGCGCAACCTTCCGACAAGCAACGTCCATGGGGAAGCCAGATTGCCTTAACCACGTTATGAACAACTGCAGGGATTCGCTAATCAAGCGCGGCATGATAGGTCGTAAAATGGAGCAACATTCACTTAACGAAGGTCTTTGCTTAGCAACAGGAATTTGGGGAGGGGGCTTTACCGCGTAAGTCGAGGATTACCTGTACAAGCCATTTCTATAGCAACAAGCCTACAACATCCTGAACGTTCCCCATAGAATCTTCTCCATAAATTCCTCAAGAGAATTTTGCGATTCTTGTTAAGACAACCGGCGTGCGTGATTCTGAGCCTCGCTTTCCAGTGTGCTTTTCTCCTTCGCACACTTTCTACTTTCTGCACAGCTATTTGCACACCTTCCCCTTTTTGGCCAAGCAATTTTCTCCAGCCTAATAACAAAATATAAGGATAAAAGGCATCAACCTGTATATATTTTGTGCTCCTGTCGCTTCGACCGTCTGAAGGCGGCAAGCAGAACTGAATTTTCGCGCGCGTATATTTCATTTTTCTCCCAATTAAGGGTCACTCTCCTCTCATCGTTCGGATGGATTTAAAGTAGTCGAATCAGCCAAACAGGTTTTTTTTTTTAAAAAAAACAGCACCAGAGGCGGCCATCTTTTTGCTACCCAATTCTCTATCACAGACTTAAGCCCGTCACAGAAGCAATTCTGGGCAAATCTAATCAGAGCCGACAACGTGTTTAACATTCCTGAAAGTCACTTCCTTTCTCCAGAGCAGCCAGCAGTTACAAACAGATCCCGAAACTGAATCTCCGTTCCTCTGGGTACAGATCGATTGTGGTTATATAATGCCCTGAGCCAGTGTTTCTCCACCTGAGCAACCTGAACATGTGTGGATTTCAACTCCCAGAATTCTCCAGCCAGCATTGGGAATTATGAGAGTTGAACTCCATACATCCTAATAATAATAATAATAATAATAATAATAATATTTTTATTATTATTATTTTGATTTATATCCCGCCCTTCTCCCGACGGGACTCAGGGCGGCTCACAACCTATTTAAAAACAAAAACATACCCACAATCCCCACCGAATAAAACCAATTAAAAGCCAAATATTTAACGTTGTGATTTCCTGTTTAAAATAATAATAATAATAATAATAATAATAATAATAATAATAATAATAATAATAATAATAATAATAATAATAATAAAGTTGGAAGGGACCTTGGAGGTCATCTAGTCCAACCCCCTGCTCAGGCAGGAAACCCTATACCATTTCAGACAAATGGCTGTCCAGTCTCTTCTTAAAAACTTCCAGTGTTGGAGCATTCNTTTCTTTCTTTCTTTCTTTCTTTCTTTCTTTCTTTCTTTCTTTCTTTCTTTCTTTCTTTCTTTCTTTCTTCCTTCCTTCCTTCCTTCCTTCCTTCCTTCCTTCCTTCCTTCCTTCCTTCCTTCCTTCCTTCCTTCCTTCCCTTCCCTTCCCTTCCTTTCCTTCTTTTCTTTTGTTACTTGATACGTAATTCAAGAGGACAAACATATTTATCATTCCTTCCTCCTATTTTCCCTGTAACAACAACTATGTGGGAGTGAGTGGGACTAGGATTGGTGACTGTCCCAAACCACCCAGGTGGGACTAGAACTCACTGTCTCCTGGTGACTGGCCCCATTATCACCCAGCTGGCTTTCATGCCTAAGGAGGGACTAGAATCCCCAGTCTCCTGGTAATTGGACTAAAGTCATCCAGCCAGCTTTCATGTTTGAAACAGGACTAAGTACTCACTGCTTCCTGGTGATTGTTCCAAAGTCACCCAGCCAGCAGAACTACAATTCAACGTCTCCTGGTTTCTGAGCCAGCACCTTCATCACTAGACCAAACTAGCTCTTTCATTACTGTAGACCAGGCGTAGTTTGATACAAGGCTCCCCTTCAGAACTACCACAGCAAATTTCATAAAAGCAAAGCTGGGTGAGGATTACGGGACTCGAACTCAACACGCCCAAGAGATCGGCAAAGTAAGAGGCCACCTATTGCCATTCAAAGAGTCGCTTTGGACAGTGAGATGGGCAGCACATACATTTGAATAAATAATGAAAAAGTGCAACGAAATTGCGGGCCTCGGTCATCACACCTCGGGGGGGGGGGGGCGGTGGGAAGAAAAAAAAGTCAATGCGACAAAAATTCTTCCGTGGCGCAAAAGAGACAGGAGGTTCCAGTGAGGGAAATTAAATCTGTGCAAGGACATCATTTGTTTAACCAAACAGCTCTCCGTGTTTACCCTGCAGTTGGCAGCCCATAAAACCATGAAGATTCCCTCTCAGGAAGGACAGAAGCAAAAATGCAGAAAAATGAGGGGACTCTCCGTCAGTGGGGGCCATGGAAATAAATGGCTCAGCCTGTTGGAAGTTTAAAAAGAGCATATGCTGAAGAGGGGATTGGCTTATCTAAAGCACCAGGCAATAAAAGTTATGTATTTTTGCCTCGTTCCCTAACACGTTCCTTGAGGTCTCAAAGGAGAAAACTCCTTGTCCTTCAGAACTGGGTTAAGACTGACTGTCCCAAAGCCATCCAAGGACTAGAACCGTGTGGACTTCAGTTCCTAGAATGCTTAGCAATGGCCTTGGTAGCTGGAGAATTCTGGGAATTGAAGTCCCAGCATGCTGGCTGGAGAATTCTGGATGTTGGAAGTCCCAGCATGCTAACCAGGGGATTCTGGGAGTTGAAATCTAAGCATGCGGATTGTGGAATTCTGAGAGTTGACATGCTGACTGGGGAATTCTGGGAGTCAAAAGTCCCAGCATGCTGACCAGGGGATTCTGGGAGTTGAAATCTAAGCATGCTGACTGAAGAATTCTGGGAGTTGAAGTCCCAGCATGCTGATTGTGGAATTCTGAGAGTTGAAGCCCCCATATGCTGACTGGGGAATTCTGGGAGTCAAAAGTCTCAGCATGCTGACCAGGGGATTCTGGGAACTGAAATCTAAGCATGCTGACTGAAGAATTCTGGGAGTTGAAGTCCCAGCATGCGGATTGTGGAATTCTGAGAGTTGAAACCCCCACATGCTGACTGGGGAATTCTGGGAGTCAAAAGTCCCAGCATGCTGACCAGGGGATACTGGGAGCCGAAATCCAGGCATGCTGGCTGGGAAATTCCAAAGTCCATAGCTCTTAAGGGTTGTCATGATTGGAAAATGCTGGACTGGACAGCCATTTGTTAATTTTGCTTTCTGCATTGACCAGGAAGCCAGAGGCAATCTCCCAAAGGGCCTTTTCCAAAGACTAGTGGTTTAAGGATCATTTTATGGATTCAAAAAAACACCCCAGAACAACAAAGATAGCATTTAATACAGGGTTGATGAGCGACCAATGGTTCACTAGTACAATTTAACGGGTCCAATCAAACTATCTCCACAGAATCTGCTCAGTAGCATGCAATCTTGAGTGGGGGGAGAGGCTTCTTTCACACATGCATATAAGGAGAACAACATAAATAACACCTTGCATGAAGAAACGAAAACCCGACTGGAGAAAAATGTGATATCCGACTTAAATCACCTCCAACTCAACACTTTTCAGTGGACGCCCACACGTGTATAATTGTGGAAAATCAAGTATTGAGTAACCATGCAAGAAGTCAAGTTTTCCAAGCCTACCATGGTTTAATACTATGCTTCTGGTAGATCATTGCATATTATTTTTCAGTGGACATGCTAGAGGCTCTGCCAGATCTTGGAAATATAACAGAATAACAGAGTTGGGAAGAAACTTGGAGGTCTTCTAGTCCACCCCCCTGCTCAGGCAGGAAACCCTATCTCATTTCATACAATTGTCCAGTCTCTCCTTAAAAACCTCCAATGTTGGAGCAGCCACAACTTCTGGAGGCAAGTTGTTCCACTGATTAATTGCTCACACTGTCAGGAATTTTCTCCTTAGTTCTAGGTTGCTTCTCTCCTTGATTAGTTTCCATCCATTGTTTCTTGTCCTGCCTTCAGGTGCTTTGGAGAATAGCTTGACCACCTCTCCCTTGTGGCAGCCCACTGGCTATTGGAAGACTGCTATCATGTCACCCTTGGTCCTTCTTTTCACTAGACTAGACACACCCAATTCCTGCAACCGTTCTTCCTATGTTTTAGCCTCCAGTCCCTGAATCATCTTTGTTGCTCTTCTCTGCGCTCTTTCTAGAGTCTCAACATCTCAACATTACAACGCCATTTGGGCACGATCAATTCGACCACAACTTTGCATTTGGGCAAAAGCAGAAGATGTATCTCCAGCCAGGATTTGTATCACCAAGAGACATCCAGATGCAAGTGGCATCTGTGCATACAAAATTGAAATGGTGTCCACTCCACTAATTTCACGTTTTGAAGTGGCTCGAGAGAACGTCCAACAGAGATAGCAATAGCACTTAGACACATTTACCGCTTCACAGGGCTTGACAGCCCTCTCTCTAAGCGGTTTACAGGCTCAGCACGTTGCCCCCCAACAATCTGGGTCCTCATTTTACCCACCTTGGAAGGATGGAAGGCTGAGCCGACCTTGAACCGGTGAGGATCGAACTGCTGGCTGTCGGCAGAATTAGCCTGCAATGCTGCCTTCTAACCACTGCGCCACCACGGCTCTTTAGATAAAGTCTCAGTCAATCCAGCTGCATTTCCCCCCTCCATTTTGACAGTACAGGTAGTCCTTGACTTACAACAGTTCATTTAGTGACCGTTCAAAGTTACGACGGTATTGGGAAAAGGGACGTCTGACCGTTTTTCACAATTACAACCATTGCAGCATCCTCGTGGTCATGTGATCAAAATTCAGACACGTGGCAACTGATTCGTGTTTATGACGGCTGCGGTGTCCCTGGGTCATGTGATCCTCTTGCGCAGCCTTCCGACAAGCAACGTCCATGGGGAAGCCAGATTGCCTTAACCACGTTATGAACAACTGCAGGGATTCGCTAATCAAGCGCGGCATGATAGGTCGTAAAATGGAGCAACATTCACTTAACGAAGGTCTTTGCTTAGCAACAGGAATTTGGGGAGGGGGCTTTACCGCGTAAGTCGAGGATTACCTGTACAAGCCATTTCTATAGCAACAAGCCTACAACATCCTGAACGTTCCCCGTAGAATCTTCTCCATAAATTCCTCAAGAGAATTTTGCGATTCTTGTTAAGACAACCGGCGTGCGTGATTCTGAGCCTCGCTTTCCAGTGTGCTTTTCTCCTTCGCACACTTTCTACTTTCTGCACAGCTATTTGCACACCTTCCCCTTTTTGGCCAAGCAATTTTCTCCAGCCTAATAACAAAATATAAGGATAAAAGGCATCAACCTGTATATATTTTGTGCTCCTGTCGCTTCGACCGTCTGAAGGCGGCAAGCAGAACTGAATTTTCGCGCGCGTATATTTCATTTTTCTCCCAATTAAGGGTCACTCTCCTCTCATCGTTCAGATGGATTTAAAGTAGTCGAATCAGCCAAACAGGTTTTTTTTAAAATAAAAAAAAACCAGCACCAGAGGCGGCCATCTCTTTGCTACCCAATTCTCTTATCACAGACTTAAGCCCGTCACAGAAGCAATTCTGGGCAAATCTAATCAGAGCCGACAACGTGTTTAACATTCCTGAAAGTCACTTCCTTTCTCCAGAGCAGCCAGCAGTTACAAACAGATCCCGAAACTGAATCTCCGTTCCTCTGGGTACAGATCGATTGTGGTTATATAATGCCCTGAGCCAGTGTTTCTCCACCTGAGCAACCTGAACATGTGTGGATTTCAACTCCCAGAATTCTCCAGCCAGCATTGGGAATTATGAGAGTTGAACTCCATACATCCTAATAATAATAATAATAATAATAATAATATTATTATTTTTATTATTATTATTTTGATTTATATCCCGCCCTTCTCCCGACGGGACTCAGGGCGGCTCACAACCTATTTAAAAACAAAAACATACCCACAATCCCCACCGAATAAAACCAATTAAAAGCCAAATATTTAACGTTGTGATTTCCTGTTTAAAATAATAATAATAATAATAATAATAATAATAATAATAATAATAATAATAATAATAATAATAATAATAATAATAATAATAATAATAATAATAATAAAGTTGGAAGGGACCTTGGAGGTCATCTAGTCCAACCCCCTGCTCAGGCAGGAAACCCTATACCATTTCAGACAAATGGCTGTCCAGTCTCTTCTTAAAAACT
>NW_015387027.1:0-3414 GCF_001527695.2 Protobothrops mucrosquamatus
AATCTGTCATGGCTTGGAGGCACACATTTCAACAGAGAGATCAGCGAGTTGGAGAATCAGCAAAAGAATACGTTGCGGCCTTGAGAAGAGCAGCTAAACCGTGCGACTTCAAGGACTTAGAGGAAAGACTGCGCGATCGTTTTGTGTGCGGACTGAGGAACACAGAATTACAGCAGAGACTGTTCGCCAGGGAAGATGTTTCCTTCCAAGATGCTCTGCGAGAGGTTTCGGCTGAAGAAGCTGCTGGTGGGGCAGTCAAGAACATGAGGCCTAAGCGAAACGTTCCAGAGACTGCCACTATTCACAATGAAGAGGTGGACAAGCTTTACCAAGCAGCTGGGAGGAGGTCCAAAGATCGTCAGGACAAGGGCCCAGCTGAGCTTCGTTGCCTCGGATGTGGTGGACGCCACAAGCGAGCGGAATGTCGGTTCCGTTTCGCCATCTGCCGAGCGTGCGGAAAGAAGGGCCACATCGCTGCGGTTTGCCTGGGTCGACAGAAGGTACAACCGAAGGAAGAATTGAACCTGAAAGGTACCAGGGTGCCCAGCCAAAACAGGGTGGGGTTCTGTGCAACACGCCAGAACATTTTAAGAATAGACACACACAAACCCCTTAAAAAGAAACTAACACTCAAAGTGAAATTGCACGGAGTTCCATTGTCGATGGAACTTGACACGGGGTCTGCCCTATCCATAATCTCCCTCAATACATTTCACAAAATCTGCAGCAGCAGTGGCCAGAGAGTTTCGTTAAGGCCCTCTAATGTAATCCTTACAGATTTCCAAAATTCTAAAGTGTGCGTTAAGGGAGAGGCCACCCTTAAGGTACAGTACAAGAATTTTGCAGGCCTCCTAGACATGTTGGTTGTGGGGGGTGAACGAACGAGTCTCATTGGACTCGATTGGTTTGAGGCCTTGGGAATTCAGGTAACAGGGCTAAATAAATTGCAAACACAGACCCTTGCAGACGTATGCAAGGAGTTTGCAGATGTGTTCAGTTCTGAACTAAGGTTCTACACAGGACCTCCTGTTTCACTTAAGTTGGATCCAACGGTACAGCCCATCAGGGTTAAGCCTAGGAGGGTACCATTTGCTCTTAAGAGCAAGATTGACGCTGAACTGGACAAGTTGCTCCAGCAAGGCATTCTAGAGCCTGTAGATTCCAGCCCGTGGGAAACCCCCATTGTAACGCCTTTAAAGGCAAATGGGGACNGTGGCCTGGCATTGACCGGGCCATCGAGTCCCAAGTCCATGGGTGTCATGCCTGCCAACAGTCCAGGCCTGAAATGCCCCAGGCCCCTGTACACAGGTGGGAGGAAACACACACTCCATGGTCTAGAATACATGTAGATTACGCTGGGCCCTTTCAGGGTCAATTCTTCCTGGTTGTTGTTGATAGCCATTCCAAATGGTTGGAGGTCGTGCCTGTGTCTTCTACCACAGCCGCCAAGACTATTCAAGTGTTGAGAAACATTTTTGCTTCACACGGGTTGCCAGATGTTCTAGTGTCGGATAACGGTCCTCAATTTACTTCTACTGAGTTTCAGGGATTTCTTCGGACCAACATGATCCGCCATGCTGCTTCAGCTCCCTTCCATCCTTCCACCAACGGTCTGGCTGAACGGATGGTCCGCGTCGCCAAGGACACCCTCAAGAAGCTTACTTATGGCAATTGGCATCACAGGTTGGCTGACTTTCTTTTGGTACATCGTACTACTCCGTGCACTGCCACGGGTAAGTGCCCGGCCGAACTCCGCTGGGGTCGTCGGCTCGTGACTAAATTGGACAGGCTGCATCCAGAACGTGTAGCTGCACAGGTGTCTCAGCCACACCCACCATGGGTCCTACATGAAGGTGATCCTGTCTGGGCCAGGAATTACGGGCCTGGCCACCTCTGGGTCCCGGCCGTGGTCTGCAAGGTCTCGGGGCCTCTGTCTTATGAGGTGTCCCTGACAGACGGCCGAGTGCTTCGCCGCCACATTGATCAACTACGTGTGAGGCGGGACTTGCCTATGGTTCCTTCTCAGTCTCCTCTAGGGGGGGAGGAGGAATGGGAAATGCATTCTGGGAATCAAATGCATCAGCCAACGATGGCTGTGGGGAGTGAATCGGGTACTCAACACCCAAGCTCCACAGGTGCTTCAGGTAGCAGTTCTGGGGAAAGGGGGTACACAGACACCCCCACACACACTCCAGCCTGGGAGTCCCACCAGTGGCAGACTAATTATCCACCCCTAACAAGCAATACTCCAGACACGGAGAATACCTGGGAGCATACTCACAACTCACAACATGCAAGAGAGCAGGCAAAACAAAGGGGAAACACGTCCCTTGCTGAAATGGCTCAGAGAAGGATGTCCTCACACATCAGGGCTAACAGGGAGGCATCCCTAGACCCTAGCACTACAGAAACGAGCCAGGAAACCCGCACTCCATCAGGAAACACGGGAAGGAACTTAGAGGGGTTAGACAACTCCATAGAGGGTAGGTCAACCAGGTTTAGCGATCAACAGGGCCCTGACTGCTCGAATACAGGAGACGGGCAGGAAAGTCAAACTGAAGTCACTAGTCATTCACAGGGCACTTCACCTAGTGCAAGAAGCAACGGGGAAAACAATACAAACTCCCCAGGGCTGAGAAGGTCGCTCAGGGTAAGAGGCCCTCCCAAATACCTAGCCAATTACGTAAGGTGAGCAGGTACATAGCAATAGCTGAACTAAAGGTACAGGCTGGTTGACTTTAAGGAAACAAGGTTGGGGGCCACTGGGTCTGGTTCAAAGGAACAGTCCAACATCTTATACACTGTATGACATTAACTCATTATTAATTATATTACCATCAATAGGATCGCATCCATGTGGGCGCAATCTTATTTCATCCAGGGGGAAGGGGTGTTGTGTCCTGAGCCTGCAAAAGGCAGGCTCGGGACATTGCAAGAGTCCCGGGCATTTGCAGAAGCTGCCCGGGACCAGACTGAGTGGCGCCGGCCTTGCGCGCATGCGCAAGGCGGGAAAAGACCACCTCATGATTGGTTAAACTTGCCCGGGGATCAGAGGGTATAAATAGAGGCCTGCGTGCCTCTGCTCGGGTTGTTCGTAGAATGGAAGCAGACAATAAAGACTAGTTAGAAATGCTTCGTCTCAAGCGCCATTATTCTCTGGACTTAACAGAGGTCATCTAGTCCAGCCCCCTGCTCAGGCAGGAAACCCTATACCTTTTCGGACAAATGGCTGTCCAGTCTCTTCTTAAAAACTTCCAGTGTTGGAGCATTCACCGCTTCTGGAGGCAGGTTGTTCCACTGGTTAATTGTTCTAACTGTCAGGAAGTTTCTCCTTAGTTCTAGGTTGCTTCTCTCCTTGATTAGTTTCCATCCGTTGCTTCTTGTCCTGCCTTCAGGTGCTTTGGAGAATAGCTT
>NW_015387027.1:4111-8308 GCF_001527695.2 Protobothrops mucrosquamatus
CTCTTCTTAAAAACTTCCAGTGTTGGAGCATTCACCGCTTCTGGAGGCAGGTTGTTCCACTGGTTAATTGTTCTAACTGTCAGGAAGTTTCTCCTTAGTTCTAGGTTGCTTCTCTCCTTGATTAGTTTCCATCCGTTGCTTCTTGTCCTGCCTTCAGGTGCTTTGGAGAATAGCTTGACTCCCTCTTCTTTGTGGCAGCACCTGAGATATTGGAATACTGCTATCATGTCCCCCTTCATCCTTCTCTTCATTAAACTAGACATACCCAATTCCAGCAACCATTCCTTATATGTTTTAGCCTCCAGTCCCCTAATCATCTTTGTTGCTCTTCTCTGTACTCTTTCTAGAGTCTCAACATCTTTTTTTTGCTTGATTATCTTTTCCAGAATCTTCCCAGGTACTGAGGTCAGGCTGATAGGTCTGTAATTTCCTGGATCCATTTTTTTTCCTTTTTTGAAGAGGGGAACTACATCAGCTCTTTTCCAGTCCTCTGGTAGTTCCCCAGTGCTCCAGGATCTTTGAAAAATATAGTTCAGTGGTTCTGAAATCACACCTACCAGTTCCTTTGGAACCTTGGGATGTAATCCATCTGGTCCTGGTGATTTGAACTGGTGATTTGCTGGTCTCAGATATAGTACTGATTAAATATCAAGCTAGTTGATGTGAAATTTCATTGAAATTATTTAAAGTGAATTTGGCATGACTTGACTTAGTTCCTATTCATCGTACTTCAAGCAAAGCTCAGTGTAAACATGTGGATTTAAACAAATAAATCAGCATCAATATTAGTTGTTGTTTTGGAATATTCTATATTCTCCATCTTCCAGATGAGGTTTAAGGTCAGGTACCTTAAAAGACAGATTGAACCCTGAAACAAATTCTCCATAAAATGAGCAAAAATACTTCTGAATTAGGCAATAATTCTGAAAACAAAGCACATTTTAAATACACCACAGTGAATTTCTGCCTTTCTTGGATTGCAATTGTTATCTTCCATTTGCATGTTTTAAAAATGGAGCATCGCAAGCTGCTGCCTGATTATCAGTTGCCTTGTTTAATCCATCAAATATTAGAATAAATTAATTGAAATACATGGTTAACTACATATCACAACCCTAGGCATAAGTTAATCATAATTGTAATTAGCATTCATCCACTCCTTTTTCCTCTGAATTCAATATTTGCTGTATATAATCTCAGTAATCTTTTCCAATAACAGTATCATTATCTCCCCACGTGCAGCTCTAGGGCTGCAGTTGAATCCAAAGGAATAAAACCTGTCTGTTTCCCTTTGAGTGAGATATGAGCAGAACAACATGGTTCCCTAAATGTAACTTGGGGATCTTGCTTTTTTTTTTTTTAGAGACTAGTAGGAATAGGAGAAGCATGTAGGGTTCAGAGTGGAAACATTTAAATTAATTTATATTATCTCCGTCTGAATATTTATTGTTTTAAACAGTGATATATTGTTGTTCTGCTTTTATATATTACGAATATGTTAAATTGTTTTAAAATTAGTCAACTGCTGCATGTTTTCTGCCAAAAATATCTGAATATAGCAAGTATTTTTCAGGTCCTCAATATTTTGTAGAAGGTTCCCAAGGCATCCATCTTTCCCAGAATCTTAAATTAGGAAAGATTTTACTTAAAAATTAGAAATTTAATAATTATAACTTAATTTGGGTTGGAGAACCCAAATTGGAGAACCCAAATTGGTGCCTTTCCAATGGGCTGGGATTACAACTCCCATATACTCAAGCCAATGTGGGCACTCCTAAATATAAGCTAAGATCCTTGAAAACTAAAGCTTAATAACACTGAATTACAGCTTATCCAGAAACAGCTGGGTCTCTCTGTGCCCTGGTTGTCCTGTAAACAACTATGAGTCATATGGTTCAAAAGGTTGTGAATGACAAGCTACAAAAACTGGCCTTTATGGATAGCCACAGAAATAAAACCAATATCTTCTCCAGGCAGAAATTTTGCTTGTTATATAGACCCTCAAAAAGATGCCTTACCCCTTCCTTTAGGAAACTGAATGATTGAGCTCTTTGGGGGGGAAATAAAGGGAAGACTCAGAAGGCAGAACTGGGAATTTGAAGAGACAAGTTGGTATAGAAGTTGAGAAAATGAACCGGGTTTCTGTCCATTGTATTTTTTTCCATCTCTTTCCTTCCATTCAGTTATCATCTGGACTTTTGCAACAGTGATGTGGCATAAAGAGTTCACATTATGTGATGTTTCTCATGCATCTAAAAATAGAGAGGACACATGGACAAGAACATAAACCATTGCCTCGCCTTCCTCAGGGCTAAATTATAAATTTACATAGCATGAAGCATCCCCTTTACTCTTCCCTGATAGTACCATAAGATGGGGAAGTGGCGGAAGGAACAAGTTGAGATCATTGTGTGTGGATGAGATTTTAAAACATATCTCTTTATTTTGTTTGCAACATTTCTTTCTCACACTCACTAAACATTTATCTATATAAATAACACACACACACACACACACACACACACACACACACACACACACACACACACACATATATATATATATATATATATATATATATATATATATATATATATATATATATATATATATATATATATATATATATATATATATATATATATATATATATATATATATATATATATATGTAGGTCTTTGGTTATTCGGGTTTTCTCCCACGTAAAATTGGAAGTGTCTTGGCAACGTTTCGACGAAGTCACATTCGTCATCTTCAGGCTGTGTCTTCAGCTTCGTGCTTCTAGGAGTAATGTGTGATCGCAGCTGTTTCTTCCTTTTAACTGCCAGTGGGGTTTGAACTGATTGGGTGGGAGCTTGGCTGTGTTCTGATTGGGTGGAGGTGTGTTCTGATTGGTTAAGGGGCTTGGCTGTGCTCTGATTGGATGGGGGATTGACTGTGCTCTGATTGGATGGGGGAGTGTTCTGTTTGGGTGGGGGCTTTGTTGTGCTCGGGTTAGTCTGAGTTGCAGGGGGATTTGAGATGGTGAGCTTCATTGCTGTACTTTGGCTTCGTGTTCATGGTCGTGCCACATCTTTATGGTGGGTGTCAGTTTGCTTCATGTATGGATTGGAGGGGTTTAAAGTGGCTAATGATGCAGCTTTAAACCCCTCCAATCCATATATATATGCAGGTCTTGGCGTATTCGGGTCTTTTCCCGTGTAAGATTGAGAGTATCTTGGCGACATTTCGATGAGGTCCCACTCGTCATCTTCAGGCTGGGGTCTTCGGCTTCGTGCTTGTGCAAGCAAAGTGTGATCGGAGCTGCCGTCTCTCTATAAATATTGGTGGGGGTATGTGGAGTGCTGGCTTAGTTGCTGTAGGTGGATTGGTTGGCTGTGTGGATTGGTTGGCTGTTATTGTTTGCTAATTGTTCAGCTGTTTCGTAACATCCTGAGTAGTTGTGGTGTTGGCGATGTGCCCATTAGTCTTTTGTGTTATAACGACCTGGGTAATGGGTTGTGTGATTACATCCTGAGATCTAGTGTAGTGATATCCTGAGTTTTGTGTTGCAACATCCTGGGTGGTTGGCTGTTTTGTAACATCCTGAGCTTTAGCGTTATAACCTCCTGAGTTCTGTGATGTGATGTCCAGAGCAGAAGGCTGTGATGTAGCATACCAGGCTTTGGTTTGGCTCCGAGTTTGCGGTCTACTCTGTGTTCATGGCGTGTGTCCGTTTGCTTTGTGTGTGCTTTGTATATATATTCAAAATTTTGTGGCTGACAAAGAGTTAGTGGGAGACTAGTATAGCTATTTCAGGCTCATTTACCCTCATCAGCTAGTCACACCCTTCAGGGATTCGAAGAAACAGCTGCGATCGCACACTATTCCCAGAAGCACGAAGCTGAAGACACCAGCCTGAAGATGACGAATGTGACTTCGTTGAAACGTCGCCAGGACACTTCCAATTTTATGCGGGAGAGAACCCGAATGACCAAAGACCTACATACAAACACCTGCGAAAACCTCAGAAAACAAATATCGTACCTCTACGGGGAGGAAATCCACCATCTGACCAGGACCTATGAAAAACTCGAGGTCCAAAGAGCTTCCATTTTATGTGACCTCGCATTCCTACGCAACTGCCGAGATCAAAATTTGATCCCCACAGGCTTCCAATTGAAATTCCACTCCAACTCTGCAGCCACCAAACGCAT
>NW_015387027.1:10078-26488 GCF_001527695.2 Protobothrops mucrosquamatus
TCAGAGCACAGCCAACCCCCCATCCAATCAGAGCACAGCCAAGCTCCTTAACCAATCAGAACACACCTCCACCCAATCAGAACACAGCCAAGCTCCCACCCAATCAGCTCAAACCCCACTGGCAGTTAAAAGGAAGAAACAGCTGCGATCGCACACTATTCCCAGAAGCATGAAGCTGAAGACACCAGCCTGAAGATGATGAATGTGACTTCGTCGAAACGTCGCCAGGACACTTCCAATTTTATGCGGGAGAGAACCCGAATGACCAAAGACATATATATATATATATATATATATATATATATATATATATATATATATATATATATATATATATATATATATATATATATATATATATATATATATATATATATATATATATATATATATATATATATATATATATATATATATATATATATATATATATATATATATATACACACATATATATATTACTTAAAATCCTAAAAACCGAAGGTTGACTCCTGGGTAAATCCATATTTGGGAACCACAAACTGTGAGACCACCAGGAAGTTGTTAAAACCATAAAATTTTTTAATAAAATTTAAAAACACCTAGCTTTCGCTGGCTTCCTGCCAGCATCATCAGGGTGGTGGGAATGAGGTGGTAGAGGAGGTCACTGGAAATGAGAGAAAGGGGAAGGAAGTTGGGACACGTAGGGTTAGGAAGAGAGATGGGGGTAATGGGCAACAAGGGGGTACCCTGGGCATAGGACTGAATCCCCCCCCTAGTGTACGAACAAGTAAGGGAAGGAGCAAAGGTGGGTAAAGGGAAGCAGGGACGTGTCAGCGGGCGATAGGATAATTAGGAGCCGAATGCAGGAGGATCGGTTGGGTCCAATCACGAGGTCTAGGAGTCGGGTGCAAAAGGCACCACTCCTATAAGTAGCCATCCCATCGACTGTTAACCACCCTGATGATGCTGGCAGGAAGCCAGCGAAAGCTAGGTGTTTTTAAATTTTATTAAAACTTTTTATGGTTTTAACAACCTCATGGTGGTCTCACAGTTTGTGGTTCCCGAATATATATATATATATGTGTGTGTGTGTGTGTGTGTGTGTGTGTGTGTGTGTTTGTGTGTGTGTGTGTGTTTCCTAAATTTTTGGATTGCTAAGAAAGAATTAAGGGGGACTGGGATAGCTATGTCGAGCTGATTAGCTCTCAGCAGCCAGACATACCCTTAATTCTTTGTAGCAATCCAAAAATTTAGGAAACACAAATGATGTCGCAGTAGCAACTGCTGCCTGTGGATGGCTCTAGATTGAGCTGATACAGGCAAAAGATTTCTTCTTCCCATATTTGGGCCGACAGGGTGTATCAAAAAAACACTTGCCCCAGCTCCTGCCATCCTAGCAGTTTGAAAGCATGCAAATGTGAGTAGATAAATAAGTACCACTTCAGTGGGATGGTAAAAGCACCACCCCCAGAGTCGGACATAAGTGGACAGGGGAAACCTTTACCTTTATATTCCAAGTGGCTGGAAAGGGTTAGGGAACAACTGAATCAATATTTTTCAAACTTGGCAATTTATGTTGGCAGAGTTCTGGGAATTGAAGTTCACCCATCTTAAAGTTACCAAGCTGGAAAAATACTGGAAGGAGGGGGGAATACTCATGCTGAAGGTCTGAGTTCTGTCAGAAAATAATAACAGCTGCTTTCAATGTATTAATGTATCATCTGGTTTAGCCTTCAGCAGCTCATCCTTCTGCATTGAGCAGGAAGGCTTTAAACTGGGAGTAGTGATAGGTTGGCATTCACACTGGCATTTACTTGAAAGCCAGTAATCAAACTGAAGGGAATAGATGAGAAACCCTTTTCAGACCTTTCTCCTTAGATCAGCAGTCTTGAGGAAATTCACTGAGAAAAGATCCCCAGGCAAACTTTAATCCCTTGACTAGACTCCATTCCTAATGTTGCTATCTCCTATTTTCTTGCATCACATTTTACAGATGGAATTTAAATATTCATGGTTTTAGAAAGCTAGAGCAGACATCAATGATTGGTATCATTATGAAATTTTATGTTTTCAAAAATGGAAAAAAATACTTTGTTATGACTTTGAAATGCATGCAGGGTTCGTGCAATCACACCCAAGACCATTTTAGCTTCTTACAAATAGAGAGTTGTCAGAATTGATCAGTGCAATAAGCCAAGCAACTCCTTGCTTTGTCTCTGGGAAGATATGCTAGAAGGGCAGTTAAAGCAAGCAAGCAAGCAGATGAATCACCTTCCCAGTCAGGAAAGATGAAAGCTGTTTGAGGACACAAATCACTATGAAGGAAAAAAGTGGGGATTTGACAGAGGTCTACTATATATAGAGAATAGACTCCAAACAGATATCACTAAATGAAATTTAGCAGCAGGATTGAATGAATGTGCAATGATGGGACTCACCATCTTAAGATCTGATGATGGGGAGTGGATTTGGTAGTTTTGTAAAGTAATTCACTGGGGGTAGATCTGCCACTATCTATTAACTCTAAGTTAAACTAAACCACAGCAGTGGGGATTTATTAGTAATGTATATCTCTGCAGTTCCTCTACCCTCAGCATAGAGTATTTAAGAACTATAGTCAGCATCTAGCAAAAATAGAATCGACAGAAGATAAAACTTTGCCAGTCTTCTAAAGCAGGGCTTTTCAACCTTTTCACCCATTGTACCACTTTTAGCATATGGCAATATCTGAGTACCACCAGTCACCTAGCAAGGTGTCAAGAATTTGATGACCAAAAAAAAAAAGGAAAAAAGTGATAAAGTACAGGTAGTCCTCGACTTACAACAGTTTGCTTAGTGACTGTTCAAAGTTACAACGGCACTGAAAAAAGTGACATGACCATTTTTCATACTTATGACCATTGCAGCATCCCCAGAGTCATGTGATTGACATTTTGATGCTTGGCAACTGATTCATATTTATGATGGTCACATTGTCCCATGGTCATGTGATCCTCTTTTGCAACCTTTTGACAAGCAAAATCAATGGGGAAACCAGATTCACTTAACAACCGTGTTACTAATTTAACAACTGCAGTAATTAACTTAACAAATGTGGCAAGAAAAGTCATAAAATGGGGCAAAACTCATTTAACAAATTTCTCACCCCTTCTCCTTTTATATCCTCTCCTCTCCCCTTGCTCCTTTTATGTACTCTCCTCTGCCCCCCTCCTCCTTATATATCAGGGGTGTCAAACATGATTTCATTGAGGGCCACATCAGCATTGTGGTTACTGTCAGGGGGGGTGGCCAGCTTAACATCGCTCAGGTTGAGGGTGCTTGTGGAGGGGGATCTGGGGATCTCCGGTGGAGGGACGTAGGACTGGGGTAGGTGCTGGGGCATGGACCACCAGAGGAGCCCCTCTTGGCAAGTGTCCAGCCCAGTCCTCAAGCTCCCAGGGCACCAGGACCCTGCAGCCCAACCCACTCCAGCCCCACTTCCCTGAGGGGGCATCCAGCTGTGCTTACCTTCTCCTCGAGGCTGCTGTGCTTGCTCTCCTTGGCCAGGTTGCTCATGATGGGTATAGGAGGGCAATGCATGGGTCAGAGGGAGGCCCATTCCCTCTCTGTGCAAGGAGACCCAGATTTGTAACCAAATCATCCTTAGCAATAGGATGGGAGACCACCAGGATAGGCCAAGAGGAGGGGGCAAAGTGATGGCGAAAGGGCAGAAGGGCTGCTATTGGCCAAATGCTAAGGCAGGACTTGTCTCAGACCCTCCCTCCCTCTCATTCCAATCTCCTTCCTTCTTTCCTTCCTTCCTTCCTCCCTCCCTCTCTCCCTCCCTACCCTCCTTCCTTCCCTGCCTCCCTCCTTCTCATTCCCATCTCCTTCTTCTCTTCTCCTTTTCTCTTCACTGCTTCTCTCATAAAAAGCCTTTTCTCTCTCTCACTCACACATCCCTCCAAATCCTTCCTAATCTCACTCACATGTCCCTCCAAAAGCCTTTCCTCTCTCCCTCCCTCCCTTCCTCCCTCCCTCTCTCTCTCTCTCTCTCTCACCACTTCTCTGACAAAAGCCTTTTCCAGTAGTGGGATTCAAATATGTGAACAACCGGTTCTCTGTGTGGATGCCGCTTCTGAAAGTCCATTCTGGGCCTGGGTAACAAAAAATTAGCTGCTGTTTCTGCCGAAGTGGTGCAAACCAGCTGAATCCCACCACTGGCCTTTTCTCTTCTGACTCTTTCTCCGGCATCTCTTTTTTTTTCTCTCCATCTCCAGCCAAAACTGTCTCCTTTTATAGCCTCTCCTGTCTCTGCCCCACTCTTCTTTTCTCTTCCAGATGAGCTGGAAGTGCCGATCCTGGGGCCTTTGTCTAGTCCCAGCAGCTCTGCAGCCCCTGAGGACTCTCTCATGGCAAGTCCTGCAGTGTGCAGCTTTGGCTCGTTCCCTCCCTGCTACACTTGGCTAGGCTGGGCAGGACCGCATTCCACCTGCCAGGTGCCAATGTACCACCAATGGTACATGTACCACTGGTTGAAAAGCCCTGTTCTAAAGGTATCAGATGTTTTCAGTCCTCTGCTGAGGTAAGTCCCTTTTCTGGTTCAACTTCTGGCACCAGAAGTTGTCCATGGCACCAACCATGGTACCAGAGGAACACAAGAGACCCTCCAGATCATAGTCTTGCTCCTGCTGGGTGAATACAATCCTGTTTATAGCCAAAGAAAAAAATTCCAAGGAACCAAACAGTTTCTGGGCTAACAGGCACTCTAACTTGCTGGGATTTAGCCTGAGTCTATTTTGACCATAAAGTCCTTGACAGCTTCCAGGTAGCAAGTGAGGGCATTCACTACTTTTCCTGTTTAGTCCAGGATTGAAATGTACAGCTAAATGTCATCAGCATACCATATAATGCATGACTTCTCCCCATGGTTTATATAGTTGTCCAACATGGAGCAGACTGAACTGTAAGAAAAACCTCTCCACTATTGAGTGGGACTGCTTGTTTAGGAAGGAGCAGAATCATTGCAAAACAGTACATCCATCCCCAACCCTATAGGATAGTTAATGGTATGAAAAGCCACTGAAAGGTCTAACAGGACCAGAAGGGCTGCATTCCTTGCCATTCAGATCCTAGTGTAGTTCTTATGGATAAAAGAGCAACCAGTAGACTTTCTATTCTATGCCCAGAGTTGAACCCAGATTGACCAGGATCCAGACAATTCACTTCTTCCAAGGTTCTGTTTGAAAGTGGAAAAACAAATAGGGTATTCATAAGATGGCATGCCTATTTACATATGCCATCTTGTGTTTATTTTCATTCATTCTTCAACTGTAGTCTTGTTCTGTTTACCTCAGCTTGATGGATTTGCAAATCTAAGCAGAGTCTTTTCAACTGTGAGCCACTGAAGATAGTTCAAGAAGCCCTGACACTATATTCCAGTATTTTCTACCCTGATATCCCCCCATAGATGTTATGTATTGCAGTGTCTATCATTATTAATTTGCATAACCATTACACTTTCTTTGGAGCGAAACATGTAAGCTAACTAAAGGTTGATGTATCTAAGTCAGCCCCTGTAGTCATCAACTTTTGATTTGATAGTTGGTGATTTTTTAATAGTGTGTGCGTGGATGGCTTACTGGTAATCATGTAATTTGTTGCACATATTTAGTATTTTCCCATCATTGTATCTATTAATATAATATTTGAGCATCACATGAAAACTCTGGGTTTGATAGAAAAGATGAGATTTATTCTTCTCAGTTTCATGGGTATCTATCACCCCTTTCACTTGCAAAGAGGATCTACTTTGCATCTAACAAAACAATGCAAAACAAAAGCTAAGGAGAAGGGCATCACTAGAAATCAGAAATAAGAAGTGTATCAACATGTACCTGTTGTCTTCTACAGATTGGGTCATTTTCAAGTGAGATGGTTCCAAATGAAAGTGATATACATATATTAAGTTATACATGGTAATAAAGCGGCCTTGTGACACAGAGCAATGCAAGCCTCTTGCTGTTTTCCTCTGAACTAGTTAAGCTTTTTTCCCGGACTCATCTTGGAAATGGGCTGGATAAGCAATGCTAATATTAATACTGCATCACCATTAAACTGCTGTCACCACGATGGGCCTCCAAGCGCATTCATCCATTCTAGACAGCATTCTAGCAGACAGCAACCTCACCATCAAAATAAATAGCCCTTAAAAGCAGAGACAGGAGACAAGCAGACTCCTGGGGCTCTGAGCCATGGCAGATACGGGGCTGTACTCTATACAAAGCCAGAGAGCACAGCACTTGGGAAAAATATGTTGTTTAACATGCCCATCAATTCACAAGTTTTCAAAGGCTCAAATATAACTTGCCACACTGCCCAGTTTCAAACATGTTCTAAACCAGAATCAGGGACTGGCTGGGAACATGGGCATATTAGGGAGTTCCCAAATGCATTAGTCCCCAATTAGGGTCCTTCAGATTAGTGATCTGAATCAGAACAAAGAGAAGCCTAGGACCCTAGAATGTATACCTGTCAAAATAATGCCTCTGTGGTGGCAGGTAGCAAAGTTTTTTTCCATTCATTTTTGTGAATGAAAGCATATGAAGACCTGAATAAATAAAATCTGAGGGGCTTTCAGCCTCTGACCCTGGTAGCCCCTGCTAGGATCTCATAAACTGAGTGGGCATCCTTGGCCCAGTCATCCTGAGAACCTTGAGTCTGCCTATCAGACCATCCCACAGGGCATAGCTTGCCTCAGAAACTAGGTTAATTCTTGCTTCTGTTCCCATTTTGCCTCTCTCACCTAGCCCTGGATACAAAACACACAAAGGACAATAGATCCTTGCAATTCAACCTGCTCAGAATGCAATCTTTTGGCCTTGAATATTTTGGTACTCTGGAAAGGAGAATTTATGCAAACCAGCAGTTTGCCTATATCGTTGTTCTCCCTCTGACTTATAGCCAGTTTCCCCTAATTGATGATGCAGGAATAATTCCAGTTAGCATATATAACAGCTCTTCCCTCCTGAGAACAAAAATACTGTCTATTAATCATAAATACAGTGATTAATTTTTAGTTATTCTCTCATTAAACCTACAGTGTCACTGCTTTACTTTTCCTAATGGCAGGGAAGCCCAGTTTCCAGGTTTGTCTGTTTCTTACAATTCCCAATGGAGTCTGTGACCTGTCAAGCTACTGACAAAACCTGAAGGAAGGTGGAAATCCTTTTTAAAACTCACAAGCCTCACCCTACTGATCTCCAGAGCAGAGCTGCTGCCTTCTTTCTCATGTATTTTCAAAATGGATTTATGATGACTTTGGGTGCCCACTGTTAGATCCTAACTTTATGTGATGTTAAATGCATTGCCTGCGGCTTCATGTATCCTTTTTTTCCCCTTTGAAACTACATTACCCAGAGAGGGAAAGTATAAACCTTCTTTTCCTGCCATAATTCTACCCAAAAACATCTCTCCTCTGCCATCACCATGCTACAATTACAACTCTATAATTGCAGTGTGAAGGGGAGACATTTTAAATCTGATCTTCAGGATTACAGACGAATAAAGAACATGACAAGCTCTGCCTTCTGGCTTCAGATCTAAATGATGTGAAAGCAGGAGGGAGGAAAGGGAAGGGAGGAGGAAAGAAATCCGATGCAGTCTGCTGATTTTTATGTCATCAGGACTGCAGTGGGGGGAGGAAAAGTGCAGTCCATTTCACATGCATCCATTTCAAAATGGGAATCATGCTGTAAGTGACTCATGCAATTAGGCCCTCAGTCTGTCTGGCCTAAATGGAAAGATACTATGGCTAGAGCAGACCAGGTTAAACATCTCTGTGATTCTACAAAGCATCATTTGCCTCATGTTTCTGATCCTTTACCCTCATTGTTTTCCCAGGCTATCTCCCAGAAACCAGGCAGTTGGGAGACTCAAAGAAAGGAAAGATACCAAAGCAGAGTAAAATGAGGAATACACAAATGGATTTTATTTTTAGAGGATTAGAGGCAGGAGAAAATGTGCATTGCCAGGAGCAGAAGTGTAGGACAGGCTGGAAGAGTGAGAATTAAATAATGAAAGGCAGAATCTGTTCTTCAAACAAAAGCAGAGTGCAGTGGTGGAAGCCCTGGGTCAAGGAGGGATTGAAGGATTATTTGAAAGCAATCTTACAGTGAAAGCTTCCTCTACTTGTTTGTTCAATGAAAGTCCAGTCTAACAATAAAGAAGGGAATGAAAGACTCCTACTGACAGTTAGCATGTTGACACTCATCAAGGAGGCAGATATTCACATGGCTGTTCCTATCCTCCCTTTAATTATCATTTACTTCTAATAAAATTATAGTAATTATTTATAAATATAAATATATATTAGTAGGCATATTGTCAGGCTTGTCCCGATTTGATCATTTAGGAAAGAAAGACTCTCGACTCCATTTTTGAAGTGAAAGGTTTATTTTTACCAAAGTCAAGTGCTTACAGCATAAGCAAAGCTGGATCTGAATATTCCCACGCAAAGGCTTCCTTTTTCCTCTTCCCTGTTTTTGGAAAGGCTTTGAGATTTGGTGCCTCTTTGATGGAGTTTCGCATTCCATTCTCATGGCTCCATCCTTGATCAGCCAATTGTTCTGGATGGACATCTCTGATTCCTGTCACTCTGTCATTCCCCTCTCTACCTCTTACCTCTCCCTTTCCTACATTTTATGGCAGGATGCCAGTGAAGCATGTTGAAGATGGCAGACCTGACGCATATCATATGAACTTGCACATGCTAATCTGCACTTTTATGGTGCTTATTTGGGAAGGGGGAGAGGGGGGGAACAATAACCTCATTTTTAGCAGTCTATAAGTAGTAACCAATGAGGGAATAAGTGCAGACCTTGAAAGACTGAGGCAAGAAAGTTGAGCAGAAGAAAAACTGTCTATAGAGTGTTGGAACTAATTAGGATTTTTGTGTACTTCTTGAAGGAAAAAAGGAAGGCTAAAGTTAAAAAAAGCACAACAAAACAAGGAAGCCTCTATTAACCATCCAATTTGTTTTCACATATCAAAGCAATCATTACTATTACTGCATTTGTATCGCTTTTTCTTCCAAGAGATTTCAGAGTTGCATGCATAGGTGGTAACAATATCATTATTTTTATACTACCAAGATAGGTTTATTACATCTAGGCTGCAAAAATCAGTTGATTACAAGCTGGCAACAAACATGAAGCTTTCTGTGCCTCTTTGTTGCCCTCTAGTGATCATCCAGCTTTCTGTAGTCCAGATACAATAACCTTATGCCAGGAATCCAGGGATGCCTGGCTAAAGGCATCTGGCAAACTCTGGGGCTAAGCAGAGAGCCTTAAATCAGATCTTTAAAGCTCAGCATTATCTATGACATTAATCTGGTTTTATGGTCATAAATCAGGAATCTGTGATAATTTCTTTTTGAGATTTACTAGTCTTAACTATATCCTTCCCTGGTGAGATTTTCAGTTTGCTAGTTTCAAACAAGTAAAACCCATATAATACCAGATGCAAGAAAAAGGAATGCGGGAGAGCCATATAATCAAGTATGCAATATTTCTCAAACTTGGGAACCTTAAGATGTGTGGACTTAATTCCCAGAATTCCAAAGCCAGCCATAGAAAAACAAAAAACGCAGAATATTTGTTCCTTGGTTACACTAAGAACAGTCAAGATAAGACATATTGTCTGTGATAATGCCCATGAAGTAAGAGACGGGATCTGGAAATGAAAAATGTGCCCTTTGAGTTTTCTTGCTTCTCATTGTTCTTTCTTTTCAAAATACCCAATGGTTTCCCTCTTAACAATATTTTAATTAATCCTCTACAGGGTATTGTTATATAGTTAATTTCGTGTATTTTGCCTCTAACAGTGAATCAAGCCTTTCTGTTAAAGATTTTAAAAAAATCCTCTTTAATTGTGAAATCACATGGCTTTTGCAGTTATTTTATCCTTTCTGGGTTCCTAGGGAAAAAGTATTTTCATGCAAATAAGATTGGGTCCATGTAGAAGAATCTTCTGTATATTTACTTAGAACTCTATTAGTACAAAGGTTTCACTTCTAGGATTGTAACCTTAAAACAAACAAAACCCATGCAGATACACTCAACATTTAGCCAATTAAGTCTAATGGATTTTCCTCTGAAGTAAGTGGATTTAGCATTGCAACATTATAATGTACCTTTCAAATCAATTTTTGGACAAATAAATTTGTTTATTGTGGGGCAATTCAGACAGACCCTGCTGAGTTATTTTCCAAAGCACCAGAAGACAAGACAAAAAATAATGGATGGAAACTAATCAAAGAAAGATGCAATCTGGAATTAAAGAGAAACTTTCTAACAGTGAGAACAATTAACCAGTGGAACCACTTGCCCTCAGAAGTTATGAGTTCTTCATTACTGGAAGTCTTTAAGAAGAGACTGGATAGCCACTTGTCTGAAATGGTATAGGGTCTCCTGCCTTAGCAGAGGATTGGATTAGAAGACCTCCAAGGTCCCTTCCAGCTTTATTCTGATTGATTGATTGATTTGCTCTGCAAAAATAAAGAGGCCTGGCCAACATCAGAAAAAGAGCCTGTTTATCCAAGTTGCTTGGTTGAGTAAGGCCAAGGACAAAAGATGATGATGACCTAAGCTGCTTGGTTGAGTAGGGCCAAATAGGGATTTGTAAGCAAGAAAGTTTCTCCAGCTTTAAATTCTTTGTAATTTTAGAAAGGTAGGTAGGGTAATTTCAACAAGTGAAGACCTGATCTACATTTTAATTAATGTCCTTCTCTTGTTGCAGTATGATTTGGCACTTTTACCACTAAAAAAATAGCTGCACCAATTATTTTATTTGGGTTTTCTAAGTAGAATAATCTGATCTAGTGCTTTCTGGAATTTGACCTTTCATCAGCCAGTCCAATATTGTTCACTAAAAATATTGATGTCCTTTATAAAAAGAAGTGGTTTTTGAAGGAAATAAAGATTTTCAAGGATACAGTCTAGCAATATCTAGCTGAAGTGAGCAGGAAGTTGGAATTGTGGAGTTTGTTTTGCAACATCTTGCTGCTCCTGAAACCATTTTTTACACCAGATTCCCCCAAAATTAGATGAAGATTTCCCCAAAATTAGTGGGAGAAATTGGAAAAATGTTTCAGGAGAAATTGTATATAGCAATCAGCCAAAGTGCTTCCATTAAATGATAATTTCAGATGAAGATTTGATTGCTGATAGACTACATTTTTCCCTGCCTAATTTTTAATCAAAGGTATTTATCTTAATAATGTTAACTTTTTACTATTTTCTCAAGCTGGAAGGAAAATTGAATGAGCTGTATTACCTGGAATACCGCATCCAGTTTTGGTCACCACATTAAGAGGTGTTGAGACTGGAAAAGTGCAAAGAAGAGCAACTAAGATGATTAAAGACCTGGAGACTAAAACATATTAAGAATGGTTGCAGCATTTGGGAATGGCTAGTCTAGAGAAAAAAAGGACCAGGGGGCACATGATAGCAGTATTTCAGTATTTGAAAGATTTCCACAAAGAGGAGGGGGTCAGCTTATTTTCCAAAGCACCAGAGGGCAGGACAAGAAGCAATGGATGGAAACTAATCAAGGAGAGAAGCAACTTAGAACTAGGGAGACATTTCCTGATAGTTAGAACAATTAATCAGTGGAACAACAACTTCCCCCTCACCTGCCCATTCAGCTACAGCTTTGGTGGTTCTGTAGGCAGAGCTGCGAAATTCTCTTCTCTGACAGAGAACTTCTACAGCTCTGCTTACAGAGCCACCAAAGCAGTGGGTGGATCACTGGAGGCTCAGGGAGGGAGGGTGCTGAAGTGGGCAGTCGGGCCATTGGCAAGAGCAATGCAGTTGAGCAGAAAGCGGCCTCAGAACAAGTGGGGCAGGTAAGGAAAGAAATCCTCGCTCCCCCCAGAAATTGTCTTTCTTTCCTTACCTGACTCCCAGCCCCATGCCATTTCTCCTTCGCGATCTGCTGCTGCCGCTTGCAAGGACAAAGGAAGTTTTTTTTGGGGGGGGGGGAAGGTCAATCAATCAATTCCAACTTCTTGTGAAAGATCACGAAGTTGGAATTGATTGATTGATCTTTTTTCCCAAAAAAAACTTCCTTTGTTTCCTTGCACACTTCAGCACTCTCCCTCCCCAAGCCTCCAGTGCTCCACCTGCTGCTTTGGTCAGCCTGCCAGCCCCCACTTCAACACCCTGCCCACTGCCGCCTAGCACGGCTGCCCTGGGGTTGCAGGGGCTGGCCTGGCATGGGAAGGGCATGTGCCCCATCCTCCATGTAGGGTAAGGTTGCCGTGCCCGCCCCCGCCCAGATGCCCTCGCCTCTCCCAAGCGTTTTTTTTTTTTCAATATAGAATTTTATTGTTTTTATCATAAAAGAAAAAATACATCACAAGTATTACACAATGATTTATCCCATCCCCCCACCCCCCGGACTTCCCAAACCAAACCTAGGCTAACATTCAACTACAAGTAAACAAATATTAATATCTCTAACTCCAAACTCTAAACTTAAACAATCCATCTCCTCCGTNGTAAAAAATCCTGTTGTTGCTGCATCAGTTGATCACATCTACTTTGAAATCTAGCATCAAACAATTGAAGCATCTCAGCCACCGCAGAGACCAAGCTGCGCAGCTCTCCAGCAAAAAGCGATGGAGGCGAAAAAAACGGAGGTGACAAATGGAAAGTTTCAGAAGTAAGTTGAGATGTCTGAGCCACCAGGGATGCAGATGGTCCCGAAGCCAGAGGCAGGATTTTTCTCAGAACCATATTAGCAATAAGTTTAAGCAGTTCAGTAAAAACAAGTAATACGCAAATTCAAAGTAAGAAAAATTTCAAACCGGAAATCACTTTCACTTCTTGCTGAAAAGTATCAATCCAACGCCATTTTAGTTTCACTTTTCCTCATTCCTCCACACGTACGGGGAGAAACTTGTTATAGAAGTTAAAGTAAAGTCCAAAATAAAAAGCAAGCTTCCAAAGTTGGTTCGTCTGCTTACAAGTAAACTCACAAGTTAACTTCAAGTTGCAGCAGCGGCGGCGGTTTCTTGCTTCGCCGAAGCGAAGGCGTCCTGGATCGCGGAGAATCCTCGGGGCTCCGGAGGAGTTCTCGCCTACACCGTCCATATAGGACGACTCGGGAACTCAACTCCTACCCCGGGCAGCTCACCGATCCCCTTATGCCCAGGGGAAAGGTATCAAGCCGTTTGACAGCAGATGCTAGCTGTCAAACCGGCTTTTACGCGAAACAGGCGGGAGGCAGCAAACAGCTGCGACCAGCGAAATCGCCTGCCACCGGAAGTCTCCCAAGCGTTTTTTTACTAACCTGCCTTTCAGCTGCATTCCGTTTCTCCGTTCGCTTCTCAGCCTTCGCCACGTGTTTGTGGGACTATCGGTAAAAAAAAGAAAAGTTCCATCAGACTTTCTAACTTCTTGTGAGGACTAACTACAGCAAGAATTGTATTTGCCCAACATTGGAAAAATGAAAATTTACCAATTGAAGAAGTATTAAGAAAATTTTAGAATGTGCAGAAATGGACAGATTGACTTTAAAGATAAAAGAGAAAGAAGACTCAGTGTATTTTAGAACACAGGATAATTTCTATCAATGGCTAGAAACATGAGTTAGAGAGAAAGGAATGTGATATGTAACTTTGAATATATATTAGTAAGAAGAAGACTATTGAGCGATTAATTAACATACTGTTTATGATAATTAACTATTATCTATTATTTCTTGTTAAATACATGACCCCAGACATTATGCTGTTTGCTAAATATTGAGAATGTTATTTGGAAAAACCCTAACCCCAACCCTAATCCTAACCCGAATCCAAATCCCAATCCCAATCCTGATCCCAGCTCATTCCTAACCCTATAAAAACTAATAAAATGCAGGGCTTTTTTTCAGCCGGAACGCGGCGGAACCGCGTTCCGGCACCTTTTTCCGGGCCGGCCGCACCGGAAATAGCCCCTCCCACACCGGAAATAGCCCCTCCCAAATTTTACTTGCATTCCTGTTCTCTAAAGGGGCGGTCCTAGGGTTTGATGAGGGCGTGGCCAGGTTTGAGTTCCGCCACCTTTTCTCCGAGAAAAAAAGCCCTGATAAAATGTATACAAAAATATAATTAATAACAGATAGGTTGTTTATTTCTGAAGAGACAAACTTCTGTTTAGAGAGCTTCCATATTACTTAGAGCAATGGTGGGAATCATGTCAATAGAATATTAATCAATACAAATAATCCCCCCAAAGGGCAGCTAAATATTATAAGAAAGCACAACAATTTTATATTGCACACAGTACTCTCTATATAGAAGAATTGCACTTCTTAACATGTTCCTGATGTGGAGGAAAGTATGTGTACTGAGGTATATACTGTATAACTCTGTGAATCCCATGTACAGTGGCATGGTACAGTCCAAACATGGGATCATTAAATGGCAATCTGTTATTTGTATAATGCAGAACATGAGCTGGACTCTACATTTATTCAGGATGTGCTAGGCAAGGTGAGATTTTCTTTCCACAAAATGGTACTTTACCACTGAAGGAGAGACAACATGGTTACATAATGATATTGTGTTAAATCTTTATTTGATGATCTTTGTGCATTCAGTGAGCTGAGGTAGTGACTATGACAAGGTTCTTTGCAGACATCCTAATGAATGAGCATAGGGGGGACAGAAGACTGCTACTATAATACCATGTTTGTTCAATAAACATGCGAAGCATGTGTAGGAAACAATCTTTCCTAACCCATTGCCCTCTACATGTAACCTTTTAATGTGGTGTGAAAGGATGCTAAAGTTCTTAGACTAATGAAGCCCAACTACATTTGTATGCATTGATTCATCTTCCAGTTTTGTGTGAATGAGAAGCGAGAAAGTATTTATTTTTCAAAAGAAATACTTTTTACTTGCAATAAATATAATTGAACACCTTAAAGAAAGAAAAAGCAAAATCTGTTTTTTAAAAAAACCTTTATTGCCTTTGGGCCAGAAAGCACAACAATAAAATACATAGATCTGTTTAAGAACCCAGCTTGACTGAGGAATAAGAAAAATGAATTCACATACATTACAGTTCAGACAGGAGTCTTGGGAGACTCTTGTCCTGCTTTCTGTTTGCCTTCCATTCTTCATTACCCCCTCTTCATTTTTGTATTAACCAATAGAGCCCATCCACTTACAAATTATCCAATCCTCTGCTGCTTCCCAACAACTTTCTTCCAGCAGCACTTTTAGGCTGAACCCTCCCACCAAGCATAATTAAGGAGAACTGTGCTCTGTTATATTTGTAATGGTTGCCCTTTCTTAACATTTTTTTTCTTTTCTCTTTAGAATTTGTTGAGGTAAGCACATGAGACAGTCCTGTAAAGCAACAGTCAGAGTAACACATGACACCTATAAGTGCTATCAGAATAGTATATTTAAAAAGAGCCTCAGATGTTTTAGAAGCATAGAATGCACAATTAACAGCAAAGCAATAAAAATGGTCAATATGTCACCATTTCCGCCCCATGTGTACTTCCACATGATGCCAAAAATACAAGTATACAAGAAGTGGAGTGTGTGTCACAATGTACATTTCATCTTTGTCCGCTCTGTACCTTGGACTTCTACTAAAACTTACAAGACTATCTTGGGGTAGATGCTTTCTATGAGCAATTTCACAAGTTATCACTGTGTCACTTATCACACAGATAACATAGCATTAGCACGCAGTTAAGTACACAGGCTGGGTATGTGCAACATACTAGGCTAAAATAGAGTTGGATCGTTTATGCTTCAGTTGATCAAGGGAACCATGCCATCTCATTAAATCCTAGCGTATTGGGGTACACATGTTATATGAATATTGCACTTAATCCCACATTTCATTTTATCCTATTGTATGATCTAGCTATATTTATGGTGTTGTGTCCTGAGCCTGCAAGATGCAGGCTCGGGACGTTGCAAGAGTCCCGGGCATTTGCAGAAGCTGCCCGGGACCAGACTGAGCGGCGCCAGCCTTGTGCGCATGCGCAAGGCGGGAAAAGCCCGCCTCATGATTGGTTGAACTTGCCCGGGGATTAGAGGGTATAAATAGAGGCCTGCGTGCCTCTGCTCTGGTTGTTCGTAGAGTGGAGCAAACAATAAAGACTTGTTGGAGATGATTCGTCTCAAGTGCCATTATTCCCAGGACTTAACACTGGCGACGAAGGTGGGATACAGTCTCTATAGCTAAGAAAAGCTAGAAGACTCACCCAAAGAAGTCCGGGAAAGAAACGGCGTGGAAGTCAGCGTTATCCTGCCAGTACGAAATCGCTGGAGGGTGCGTGCGACCGAAGAAGAAGAAATCTTGATCATCGATCATGGATAAGGTTGGGCAATTAGAGGCTTTCGACGTCTCTCACCCCGAGAGGTGGGAATCTTACGTG
>NW_015387027.1:29218-42076 GCF_001527695.2 Protobothrops mucrosquamatus
CCATGCTGCTTCGGCTCCCTTCCATCCTTCCACCAACGGTCTGGCTGAACGGATGGTCCGCGTCACCAAGGACGCTCTCAAGAAGCTGACTTACGGCAACTGGCATCACAGGTTGGCTGACTTTCTTTTGGCACATCGTACTGCATCCGGAACGTGTAGCTGCACAGGTGTGTCAGCCACACCCACCACGGGTCCTTCATGAAGGTGATCCTGTCTGGGCCAGGAATTATGGGCCTGGCCACCTTTGGGTACCGGCTGTGATCTGCAAAGTCTCGGGGCCTCTGTCTTACGAGGTGTCCCTGCAAGACGGCCGCTTGCTTCGCCGCCACATCGATCAATTACGTGTGAGGCGGAACGCGCCTATGGTTCCTTCTCAGTCTCCTCTGGGGGGGGGAGGAATGGGAAATGCATTCTGGAATTCAAAATCAACAGCCTACGTTGGCTGTGGGAAGGGAAACGGGTACTCAACACCCAACTTCAACAGGTGCTTCGGGTAGCAGTTCTTGGGAAGGGGAGTACATAGACACCCCCACACACACTCCAGCCTGGGAGTCCCACTGGTGGCAGACTAATTATCCACCCCTATCAAGCAATACTCCAGACACGGAGAATACCTGGGAGCATACTCACAACTCACAACATGCAAGAGAGCAGGCAATACAAAGGGGAAACACGTCCCTTGCTGAAAGGGCTCAAAGGAGGATGTCCTCACGCATCAGGGCTAACAGGGAGGCATCCCTTGTCCCTAGCACTACAGAAACGAGCCAGGAATCCCACACTCATTCAGGAAACACGGGAATGAACTCACAGGGGTTAGACAACTCCATTGAGGGTAGATCAACCAGGTTTAGCGACCAACAGGGCCCTGACTGCTCAAGTACAGGAGACGGGCTGGAAAGCCAAGCTGAAGTCACTGGTCATTCACAGGGCACTTCACCTAGAGCAAGCGGCAATGGGGATAACAATACAAACTCTCCAGGTCTGAGAAGGTCGCTCAGGGTAAGAGGCCCTCCCAAATACCTAGCCGATTATGTAAGGTGAGCAGGTACATAGCAATAGCTGACCTGAATGCACTGTCTGGTTGTCTTCATGAAAACAAGGTCGGGGGGTCACTGGATCTGGTTCAAAGGAATAGTCCCACACCTTATACATTGTATAACTTTATTTCATTATTAATTATATTACCATCTATAGGATGGCGTCCATGTGGGCGCAATCTTATTTCATCCAGGGGGAAGGGGTGTTGTGTCCTGAGCCTGCAAGATGCAGGCTCGGGACGTTGCAAGAGTCCCAGGCATTTGCAGAAGCTGCCCGGGACCAGACTGAGCGGCACCAGCCTTGTGCGCATGCGCAAGGCGGGAAAAGCCCGCCTCATGATTGGTTGAACTTGCCCGGGGATTAGAGGGTATAAATAGAGGCCTGCGTGCCTCTGCTCTGGTTGTTCGTAGAGTGGAGCAAACAATAAAGACTTGTTGGAGATGATTCGTCTCAAGCACCATTATTCCCAGGACTTAACATATACTTTCCTATACTCTGAGACTTGAAAAAAACATGGGAAATCAGCTTGTCCAACCTTCAGGCCAATATTAGAAACCTGTTTCTCATCATAGCATAATGATACCAAAATAAAGGCATGCATGCCACAGGTTCATAAATCATGGCAATTTTGTAAATTTCCTTATTACATGTGTGACATCTTTTGTTGTTGTTGCTACTTTCTCCCAAGTTCTCATTTTATTTCATGGCTTTATGATAGGAAGAACCATCCTCAGCCAGGACAAAATGCTGGGAATTACATTCCGTTTCATGTCTTCTGTTCTCTCATTCAGAATGCTAAATACAATCCACCTTCTCTTAAGTTCCAAGAGCAGAAAGATATAAGATTATATCATGCCCTCATGTATCAGGTTTTGCATAACTTCCACTCCCACGTTGTGTATGGGGAAAATATGTTTGCATTGTGCATGTTCTGTGTAATTCAGATGCCTGGGCATATTAAATATCCACTGATGTTATCTATTCCTAAGATTGGAAAAGGATGCACCAGCAAAAGAGCTTCCAGGGGCATCTGTGGGGAAGTAAAAAGGTCGAACTGGTGGCTGCCACTGCATAATTGAAACTTTGAACCATGAGACACATAAAAAAAGAGCAAAGCTTCAATCCTGCAGTCCCAGCTCCCATCTTGATTTTTTTTTTTTTACTGGGCATCAGGAAAGCCCATGACATCCCTTGCCCATTCCTTGCAGCAGAATAGAGATCTGACTAAGCTGAAAGTTCTCCAAGCTGTTAATTGATTAGCATATTCAGATGGTGCCTGAGAGAGAAAGAAATTCAAATAAAGCTTAGTTAAGCTAATGTCAATGTGCACCCCCCCAAATATGAAACTGAGAAGGGAAATCAGGACTGCAAAGGCACAGGAGGAAGAGCGGCAAGAGAAATGTCATGTTGTTCCATGGGAGAAGCTCCCGCTTTAATGACACACACACGTAGCATCAGGGATAGGCAGTGATAATTTATGGAAAAGCAGCGAATGGCCGGCTTTGACACCCACAAAGAGGAGATGTCAGCTCAACATCTGTTCCTGGCTCTTCAACAACTAATTATTTCTCCACACTCGGCAGTCAGGTTGCTGGAAAAGCCCTGGGGTGGTCTCAGCCCTGTCAATAAATCCACATTGGACGAGCTAAGACAAAAATAATAAAAGCTTCAGGATTAGCATCAGATAATCAATTGAACTTTGTGAAGGTCACTCACAGCCAGAAGGAAAGCAGAGGGAGAAAGAGGGAGAGGGGACTTGGGGAAATATGACCCACTTGTGCAAAAAAGCAGAACCAAAAAAAGTCCTCAGAGAAGTGACCCATGAAAGAAGGTTGACTCATGAGAGACTGATGCATGGGAGCGAGGAAATTCATTACAAGAAAAAAGGTCATTAGATCAGAAGAAATACAAAGATTAAAACTGCCTCCCTCCCATTTATCCTCAGAATAAATGATATGATGGCCAGAGTTAGGGCCATAGAACTTCATTAGAGATTTTGGTCAAATGACTCCTTCCCAGCCCAACCTACTACCCAGAGTTATTTTTATGACAAAAATAGGACACTGTTGTGCAAAAATGTGAGATATAAATCTAACAAACAAACAAACAAACAAACTCTAAAGTAGTTTTAAAAAATGAACAACAGAATGCAGTTTAGGAACAAAGAGAGGGCAAATAAGCCAAGCATAGGAAGCAGTGGATTAGGGACCCCAGAAGAGCTTGAGGGAAAGTTTAAATGGAAGTTGTTCTGTTTTCTGCTTGGTTCAGCATTGAAGAGGCAGCAGTAGTAAACAGGTACTTCCTTATTGAAGGTCAAAACATAAACTAACAAGCATGGCTCTGCCCCTATTTATACATTCAGCTTTGGGCGGCATCAGCCAATGAATGCACCGTATTCTTCCGCTCAAATGCATACTAATCAACTTTGCAAACAGCAAGTCTGGCTAGCAGGCCACATGGTCTGCTAACGGTCCTTGCACAGATCTCTGCAACTGTTTCATAAGTTTAACACAATACGTTACACCCCTCCCCCCCAGTTCTTTGACACTCACAAAGCATTGTTGGTTAGATCACATACATTCAAAAGGGCATAATGGCACTCAGTGGTACAAAAGTCCTTACAATACATTGTCAGTATTAAGAATACTTAACATTGCAGGTTGTAAGAAAGCACATACATTTAAGTACATAGGCATTCAAAACTTCCAAGAACCTACATAAGCATTTTAGTTGCAATAAAAATACATAAGCAGTTTAAGTTTCCAATGACAAAAACCTCACATAGTCCTTCAAAAACTTCGGTGGGCCTTTTGCCTGCTCCGAGCATCTCGGAGCTGCTGCTAGCTCCCGATCTGCAAACTCGCCTGCCAGGCTCGGCAGAATGGGGCTGTGTGACCCGTCCGATATGGGTAAAGCCAGTTCGCGAAGGCTGGCCAGTTCCAGTAGACCCACGCCTTTGTCCATTTTCCTATGGCCGGCCTGTTCAGGTAGGCCCGAGCCAGAGTTCCGCGGTGGAGAAGAATCCACCGGATCCGCGTGAAAAGCCGATTGAGAGCAATGTCCCATGGACGCAGTGCCTGAGTTAGGAGCAGCCTGTAGAGATGCCAAAATGTAATTGACTACAGGCACCAGATAGGAGTGCTGCTGGAGAGCTCTGTTTAACGTGCATTTATAGTCAGCACAAATGCAGACTTCCCCGTTGGCCTTAAGTGGCGTGACAATGGGAGTTTCCCATGGACCGCTATCAACTGGCTCTAAAATGCCTTGTTGCAACAGCTTGTCCAGCTCTGCATTGATTCTTTGCTTAAGAGCAAAAGGCACCCTACAAGGCTTTATCCTTATCGGTGCTATAGAAGGATCTAACCGTAGTGCAATTGGAGACCCTTTGTATGCCCCTAACTCTGGGCTGAAGACATCAGCAAACTCTTTACACACCGCCGAGAGGCTCGTCATTTGCAAACTATTTAACCCAGTCACCTGAATTCCCAAAGCATCAAACCAATCAAGTCCGATTAAGCTAGTGCGGTTGCCCTTGACAACTATGACATCCAAAGGGCCCTCGAAATTCCTGAACTGCACCCCGAGTGTGGCCTCCCCCTTGACGTTTACCTGGGAATTCTGGAAGTCAGTTAAAACGACGTTCAACAGCCTGAGTTTAACTCGTTTGCCGCTTCGACTACAAATCTGCTGAAGTGTCCTTTGGGAGATTATAGTTAGAGCTGAACTCCATGTCGGAAGGAACCCCCTGCAACTTGGGAGGCAGCAGTAGTAAACAGGTACTTCTTTATTAAAGGTCAAAACAGAAACTAACAAGCATGGCTCCGCCCCTATTTATACATTCAGCTTTGGGCAGCATCAGCCAATGAATGCACCATATTCTCCTGCTCAAATGCATACTAATCAATCTTGCAGACAGCAAGTTGGCTAGCAGGCCACGTGGTCTGCTAACGATCCTTGCACAGATCTCTGCAACTGTTCCATAAGTTTAACACAATACATTACAGAAGTGAAGAATGAGATATTTTAAGAAAAAGAAGCTAGGGAGCATGAAGGACATGTGGATGGATGGTGTAGTAGTTAGAGTGATATGAACAAAGTCTAAGATTTGCTTGCTGAGTGTTTTGGATTGTGGCCATATGGAAACATGTTTATGAAATAAATAAATGAATACATTCTGAGAGTCACAAAGCTCATGGGGTGGCCTAAAGGGCAAATCCACACAGCTACTTAACTATGACATCCTGTACCATACAGGGAAATCATGATATCTTAAAAACCAGGCTGCCCCCAAAGCATACTCCTATAATGCAGGCTGTATGGGTCTGCTGTGGGCCACTATCTCTTCAGATCTGCTGCACCCAAATCAAAGGTTCATGACTGCTAGTTAATTAAAATGAGTACATGAAAAGTCATCAATTAGGCCTGGTGTTTTTCCCCCTCCTTGGTGCCATTGACTGCACTATTGTCAAACAGTCAATCCTATGATGCAGCACTAATGTCTATAGAGAGATTAATCAATTGGTTAATCGCCTGGTTTACCAAAGAAAGAATAAAAATGTGACAGTGGGGCCTGGAGGTCTGGTTGCTTGTGCTGACTCTTAGGAGTGGAGACAAGGTCAGGAACCAAACAGATGCAGAACAAATTGTATTCACATTATTCACCTCTTTTAAACACTTGCTTATGCACATCAGTATGGCCTATATCGTACACATGAAGTGGAATAATGTACAAACCACAAATTCAACAACAGAATAAAGTCATATTTGGGGCTGCTCTGGCTACTGGCTACCCTTGAGATACAAGTGGAAGCAAGATACATGCTCTGAGACTGGTGGGTGAGGTCTGCTTGCTGTGATGCAAGAGACGATTTGGATATGGCCAGGACCAGTCATCATCCTTAACTTACATCTCACAGTTATTAAGAAAACATCATGGCAGGAGAGGAGGGAAACTATGTACAACACCTCTATGTGAATGTGAAAGAAACAAATAAACAAACAGTTATGTTTTTAAGTCAGGTCTCAACTAATCTGTACTTGTATCTTTGATTTTTCCTGCCTAAATATAAGACTTTGCTTTTCTCCACATTAAAACTCATTTTGTTGGATAGGGCCCATTGTTCAAGTTTGTCAAGATCTTACATTTAGGCAGGAAAAATCAAAGGTACAAATACAGATTAGGCGAGACCTGACTCAAAAACAGTAACTGTGAGAGGGACCTTGGAGTCCTAGTGGACGATCACTTGACTATGAACCAGCAGTGTGCAACAGCCGCCAAAAAAGCTAATACAATCCTGGATTGTATAAACAGAGGCATAGAATCAAGATCACTCGAAGTATTAGTACTGCTTTATAAAACCCTAGTAAGACCACACCTGGAATGCTGCAGTCAATTTTGAACACCATATCACAAAAAAGATGTTGAGAGTCTGAAAAAAATTCAGAGAAGAGCAACTAAGATGATGAAAGGCCTGGAAACTAACAAATACAAAGAACGGCTGCAGGACTTGGGTTTGGTTAATCTAAAGAAAAGAAGAAATAGGGGAGACATGATAGCAGTGTTCCAGTATCTCAGGGGCTGCCACAAGGCAGAGGGAGCCAGGTTGTTCACCAAAGCACCAGAGGGCAGGGCGAGAAACAATGGTTGGAAACTGATCAAAGAGAGAAGCAACCTGGAATTAAGGAGAAACTTCCTAACAGTGAGGACAATTAACCAGTAGAACAGCTTGCCTCCAGAAATCATGGGTGCTCCATCACTGGAGATTTTTAAGAAGAGGCTAGACAGTCACTTGTCTGCAATAGTATAGTTTTTCCTGCTTGAGCAGGGGGCTGGACTAGAAGACCTCCAAGGTACCTTCCAGCTCTATTCTATTCTAAGGTTCTCCTACTTGAGCAGGGGGCTGGACTAGAAGACCTCCAAGGTCCCTTCCAGCTCTATTTTATTCTAAATATGAATTGCAAAGTGGACAGAGGCTGTCTAGAAAAGGGAAAGGGAAAAAAGGAAAACTCTGCTGTGAGAGTAAGGAGCAAGAAGGAAAAGAGAACTACACACAGGTTAGAGAAGATGAAATGGCAGAAGGCGAACCAAAGATTAGAAATGAAGACAGGAAGATGATGAGCAATGGGGAATGAGAGTTGGAAAACCCTTATGTTCAATGCCAATGTTCATCTATGTGAGTGCTATTGAGCAATGAAGAGAAAATATTTCCACAGATAAAGACAAGTGGTTAATGTTATTTTGTGTAGTAGCAAATATTTCCCTTTCATTTCCACATTCTTGATGGTTCTATCTATTGTTTTTAATGTTTGGACCATCATTGTCAGAGATGTCCCACTGACTGGAATAAATTCTTCCTTCCAAACTTGAATGTGAAATACTCAGCACTGTAGAGTCTGTCAAGCACTGGCTTCATAAAAATGATGACTGAAAGGAACAGGTTCAGACTGTAGTCAAACTCCCCACAGAGACATCAGTATTCAGCAGGGTGCAATACATTCATTTCCAAAAGTGCCAGCATACCCTTTTTAGTACTACTATCATCATGTGCAATTCACTGAAATGTTACAGCATTATTAAAGGGCATATTAGTGCAATTAAAACCTATACTCAGATGCAGAATTCAATATTGCCAAATGAAAATTTGACAGCCTTGGGTAGTTGGAAAAAATGAATGTGCTTTCTAGGCATACAGATACAATAACACTGCAGATCAGACAAGGTTGATAAAAGGAATAGCATTTTAGAAGACGAAAAAGCTGCCACCAATGGTAGCACAGCCAACTCTGTACATTGGACTGGGACAGGCATTAGCCTTGCAGAAGTAATGCCAGCAACCCAAGGAATCTAACACAGAGAGAGAACATTTCTGCAGACTTTAAAGTGTCCAAAAATGTCACTATTGTTATATCAATAACTCTTGTAATAACTGGTGTGTCCAAAAAATGTCACTATTGTTATATCAATAACTCTTGTAATAACTGATGATAATAAGCCAGTGTCATTAGCACTCTATTGCATGATGAGGACTGAAGCCGACCTAATGAAGCTGTTATCAAGGTTTCCATCCTGTGTTAAAATATACATATCTCTTGGTCAGTGGAACAGAAGTCTTGGAATTTCTAAAGTGAAAATAAACCAAGTTGACTCTAGATAGCAAAGTCAATCAATGTCACAGTGGGAAATTCTGTTTAATGATGAGAGAAAATTTACCTTCAAACAATAAAAGTCTTATCAGAGAGATTATATAATCTCTTCCTGTGCAAAATCTCATTGTTCTCTCCTTGCCATTAGAATTTGCTTTCTGGAAAATGGGTGCTTTTGACGGGCATGTTCATGATGACAGCCATTTTATGAGCATGATATGGCATACTCTCAAAATTGTAAGTGCGACCACCATTTTAAAAAAGTTAGGGAATCTTTCCTTATTGTTTAAAAAAAGGCATAGATCATCTTCCACAGTAATTTATTTTAAGAGTGAAAAAGATGTAGTAATTCAGGGGTGTCAAACTCGCAACGTCATATGACGTGTCGTGATGTATCGCGACTTTTTTTGCCATTGCCAGCAATGGGGTGGGCGCGGTTTTGCTATAATGCAACCAGCTCACAGGCCAGCAGCTTGACACTCCTGTAGTAAATATTGGACACTTTTTTTTTCTTACATCCCCTCTCTTTCTCTCCCTATCTATTGAATAACATTTTGGAGCACATCTAATGAATAAGGGTGTCTAATGTTAGCCTCTTCCAGATATCAATATTGTAGTACCCTGGAAAGGTTTATACAGTCATTTAATGGTTGAGCATTTAAAACTTCCGCCAGAATATTATGACTGGGAATGTCTCCTTGTATAGCAACTTGTGCAGTCTTTGTTGGCCTTTGACAGAGGGGATTCTCTCTGTGGGGGAAACAGAAAGTGGGGAGAGGTCTTCTGACCTCGCCTTCTTACTAGGGCTGAGAAGAGGGACTGGACCATGCATCATGCTTAAGGCAAGACTAGAACCCACAGTCTCCTGGTTTCTAGTCTTGATATATAACCACTAATATCAAAGCTTTTATCCACTGCTCCATTTATAAAGAGAAAGTGACTGTTGTCAGATACAGAGTATGAATATAAGCTTCAGTGGTAGTAAAAGAACAGCAGATCTTTAGAATTGTCACCTGAGGGAAGCCCAACCATGGGGCTGTCGTGTGTGATGCAACAGGGCTCTCCTTATGTTAAAAGAATTATTGATTAATGGAAAAGGGTAATATATGGATTTTGTGCAGCTTCAGGCTACTGGATTGGATGGAATGAATCTACATTTTAAGAGGTTTTTCTGGGGCCAGTTTTTCTATATTCCTGCCTATTCTGCCTATTTTTCAGGACTTGGGCAAGATATGGAGCCAATTCCATCCTGCTTTCAAACTGTCAAAATAATTACAAACCATTTACTATAGTTCTGTCAAGTGCTTCCTACAAGAAAGGGTCCACCCCAAGAGGTTAGGGGACAGTTACAACCCTTTCTCAAAGAATAATGGCCCAGTTTCAGGCACTCCAATGAGAAGAGAAAAAATGGCCAGAGACAGGCATGATAGCACCTTCTCCATCACTCCTTCCCTCTAGCTATATCTGAGCAGGTCAAATCCCTGAGTTTATATTGTGTTATGTGTATAATTTAAAGGGGGAAACTAAATTGTGGAATTCATAAACTACCGTCATCTTGGAAGACAAAGTGCTACCATTAATCTCTTAAGGAAGAAAGGGGAAGAGAGAAGAAGCCAGTTATAAAAACTCCTCTTCTCCCTTCCTTCACTTCTGCAGGCTCCAGGGGCGCATTTATAAACGAGTCAAGCTGCAGCTCCAAATAAGTGTGCTTTGCATTGCAGATTTATCTTGCTACACCCCCTCCCCTTCTTCTGTGGCAAGCAATTGTGTAAATAATAGGCATTATTCTCCCAAGTTGTTTATACTAAGTAATCCTGCATATTTGTCATCCTGAAGTCCTTGCTAAGCCCACTATTGAGATGGTTAGTGGAAAAGAAACGCCCTTGGGAACCAGTGCCCCTGTAGGTTCTTACCCATTTAACTTTGATTTTTAAAGAAGTATTTTAATTACAAGGAAATGGGAAACTGTCATACTGCAAAGTCTCAGCTTCCAGCATGATGGTTATTTACATGAATGACTTCAGGGTCCCACAGGCATGTTTAAAAAGTAGAAACAAAGGTCTTTTTATTAAAAAAATGTTAAAAAGCAATTGGGGATTAGGGAACAGGGTGGGGGCATAGAGGGGTGATGAAAACAGCCTTATTGAGTAGAGTTTCAGTAGAGCTGAGAAATAATTAAAGGAATCAAAATCAGAATAACACAGCTGGAAGAGACCTTGTATGTCATCTAATCCAACCCTCCACCCAAATTAATTAATAGGAGTTGGTCAAGAACAGTGAGGGAATTAAGCATTTAAGTGCCAAGAATCTGATGCAAAGCTCTGCAATTAGGAAAAGTCACAGTAAAGAAATCAGAATAAAGGACCTTTGGCCAGAGAGATGTTTTTTGTCCCAAGGATTAGAGAGGCAGAAACCAAATCAGGATATACAGATTAAGGAGGATATAGATAGAAGATAAAGGGGTGGAGCAGAAAAGTTCAGAGGCTCTGAACAATATTTTATTGGCTGCCCATCTTACCACAGGGTAACTCTGGGCAGTTTACAATCTTAAATATCTAGAATAAAGAACAAAAGGAAAGGGTTAGCTAAGGGACAAAGCTTTATGTTGAAGCAGAAAAGCTACCAAAGACTATAGGAGCAAGCAAGAGAGAAAAGAGAAAATATCAGGCCTCTAATGGAAGTTTCTCCCTGAAGTGCTAGAATCAGCTGGAATTCTATTCCCTGCAGCTAACAAGGGAGAGAAGAGCTGCTCAAATGAGGGATGCTCAAGAATTAGGAGAATCAGCTGTCTATCATAAGGAGAGAGTGCCTGGTAGTTTCACCAGCATGAAAACTGCCCATGAAATGACTGAAGAAGGATCAAGACTTGAAGTGGATTGTACCAGATGGGCCTGGATGGAGGGGAGCTGAAACAGAAGGAAGGATTAAACAGCCAAGCCTAGGAGAATGAGAAAAAATTCTCCTTTTTTTCAGCTATTGCTTTGGCCATTCTGTAAGAGAGATGGGAGGGTTGGCTTGACATAGCTCAGAGTGCGCTCTCGCTCTCTCTCTCTCTCTCTCTCTCTCTCTCTCTCTCTCTCTCTCTCTCTATATATATATATATATATATATATATATATATATATATATATATATAAAACTGCAGTATGGCAGTTGAAAATGTCAAGGTGTTCACAATCAGACTGATCTGTCTGAACTCCCTATATATATATATATATATATATATATATGTAAGTCTTTGGATATTTGGGTTTTCTCCTGCGTAAAATTGGAAGTGTCTTGGCGACGTTTCGACGAAGTCACATTCGTCATCTTCAGGCTGGTGTCTTCAGCTTCCTGCTTCTGGGAGTAGTGTGTGTGATCGCAGCTGTTTCTTCCTTTTAACTGCCTGTGGGGTTTGAGCTGATTGGGTGGGAGCTTGGCTGTGTTCTGATTGGGTGGAATATATATATATATATATTCCAAAATTTGAATTTGACTTCTCTTTCCCATATTTGGGCCGACAGGGTGCTCTAAAAGAAAAAAAAAGCATATATATATATATATATATATATATATATTCAGAGATAAAACTGCACAACCATCACCGAGCCGCCAACAGACAGTCCCCAATAAACAACTTTCACGAGAACCGTCAAGGCACCCAAGAAGAGATTTCGCTTTGGAATGGAGAAATAACATGCCTAACTGTGGAATGGAGCCTGAGAGACAGGAGCCTGAGAGACAGGAGGACGGATGGGAGGCGGTGGGATCGGAAGATCGAGGCAAGGAGGAACCATGCTCTAATGGCATTACCAGACATGGGATGATAACCCGGTCAAGACAGAAGGAAGGACAACACCCCCCGCCGATGCACTTAGAAACTCGCCAGCAGCGGTTCGAACGAGAGAGCGCTGCTAATAGGGCGGTGACGGAGGGCGTTCGGGAGACACGGGAGGGCGAGGAATCTGAAACGGGGCATGTGCCACATAGAACCAGGCGGAAAAGTGGGGATGGTAGGGAGGGCAATAGGAGGAAAAGGGGAGAACCCATATCACGGCACGAGGGGACTAGCAGACAGGAATGGAGTGGGGACTGGATTTACGAGAGCATAGGGGACGACTCCCCTCTTCCCCCCTCAGTCCTGGGATACAGTCACACACGAAATGTTGGAGGTACCGTACGTAGGAAGGGCAGTAATATCTGGCCCCCGAATACATACAACGCCGTAACGACGAATGGGGCGGTACAGGAGGCAATACAAGCTCGGAGAAGGAGAGGGGTGAACGATGATGTGAGTAGCATGTCTAAAGCATGGCAGGACCAGCTGGGGCCAGTTACACGCTCCAGGAGCTGGAAACAGATGCTCAACAATGGTATATAAGACTTCAATCAGTATTTCCCTTTTAGCCCTGACGATGTCAAGTGTTTTTGACGAAAGCTAGGTAGATTAAACTCTATATTTTATAGATGTTCTCTTGGTGCTCTTTATTTTGGTACTATATATATATATATATATATATATATATATATATATATATATATATATATATATATATATATATATATATATATATATATATATATATATATATATTTGTTTTTTGAGGTTTTCACGGGTGTTTATATGTGAGTCTTTGGTCATTCGGGTTTTCTCCCGTGTAAGATTAGAAGTATCATAGCGACGTTTCGATGAAA
>NW_015387027.1:45265-47181 GCF_001527695.2 Protobothrops mucrosquamatus
ATATATATATATATATATATATATATATATATATATATATATATATATATATATATATATATATATATATATATATATATATATATATATATCCTTTAAAATTCTAAAAATTGGAGGATGACTCCTGGGTAAATTAACAACGTATCGGAGGCCACAGCCCGTCTGTTGGCACCCTATAAGGTGAGGGTGGCACATAAACCCAACCAAACCCTGAGATCCAAGGTGATGAGACCCAAGGACCCTCTCCCCACAGTGGAGAAGTCAGGGGTCATCTATAAGATCGAGTGTAAGAACTGTCCTGCCAATTATGTAGGGGAGACGTCCAAGAGAGTATGGACCAGGGTGCATGAACACCGGCTGGCGGTCAAGAGAGGAGAACAATACTCCCAAATCGTGGCGCACATGGAAGAGTCAGGGCACGGGTTTGACTTTAATAACACGCAGGTGGTTGCTATGGACAGTACGAAAGGGGGCCGGCTCTTGAAGGAAGCCTGGCTCTCCGACGAGGGGTCCATCAACCGCCATATTGACCTGTGCCTGGCGCATGCCGCCCTACGGACCTGGTCGATGGAGAAACACCCTCCCAGAAGGAAACCATCTAACGCTTCGGGACGCACCTCGACAGGTAGGACGGCGAAAATCACAAGCCCCAAGTGCGCCCGAATGAGGGATAACTGGCCGCCAGATGAAGCACCCCTTCTCCCCACCAGACCTCTTAAACAAAGGGTCAACGTATTGAAAGATCTGGACACCATTAACACCAGACCCTGCAACCTTGCAACTAACACCGGACCCTGCGACCTGGCAACCAACATGATCGATCACCCCCGAGGGACACCCCCACATCAGGGACATGGAGGGCCACGAAAAAGCAAGAAGATCATGACATACAGCTCCAGACCATTCACGCGCTCCCAGAGAGAGCAACAGGATGCCGAGTGTGAACGAAAGGACGAATGTGCTCCCCCAATGGAGAGGACACCATCGGAAGGAGGAGGTAGAAGGAGTATGCCTGCGGACATGGTGACTGAGACGCATCCCATGACAGCAACCTGCTACCATCAGAGCTCTGTGTGCACCAGCCCCTTGGTGGGAGCAAGGCGCGCTCCGATGGATGATGGATCGGGGGAGGGGGTTGGAAGGAGAAAGGGCTCCCTGGGTGTGAGGAGGAAGGTTAGGTGTGAGAGTGTAAGGGAGGAGAAAGAAGAGAGGGGGGACTCCGGTATGAGAGTTGAGGATGGAGCCAGGAAGGTTGAGTGGTGGGATCGTAGGTACGAAGAGGAAAGAAAAGAGAAAACCACCCTCCCCATATCAGAGGACTGGCAGAAAGGAACTGGTAGGACGGGATGTGGATATGAGAAGGCGAGTGCTCCCCCCATACCAGAGGTGTCAGGGGGGCCGCAGAGTACGGCAAACACCGCGGCGCGCTTCGCGCTCCCAACGCCCCCCCGCTGGAGGAAAGGTAGAGAGGGTGAGACAACCTGCACCCGCGTGCGTGTGAAGGAAAGGTTGGACTGGATAGCTGAGGCCAGGAAGGGAGAGGGGAAGAGAGAACGTGAGCGATGGTGGGGGGGAAATAGACCCACCATGATGATTGAAAGTGGGGAGGGTGAAATTCAGGAGAGTGAACATGGAAGAGAAAATACCCCCGTGCCCCCAACAACCCCCCGCTGGAGGAGAAGCAGAGAGGTGGAGGTGACCTGCATCCGCATGTGCACAGACGAAAGAACACACCAAAGGATTGGTGTTGAAAGATGGTGGGGGGGTAGTAGGAAAATCACCATGAAGATTGAGAGTGAGGAGAGACAACAGGGAGGTGAGCACGAAAGGGGGGGCACCCCTGCACCCTCAACGCCCCCCCGCTGGATGAAGGGTGGGGAGGGGGAGGTGATTGACATCTTAGCACGAGCGGAGGA
>NW_015387027.1:48840-52156 GCF_001527695.2 Protobothrops mucrosquamatus
CGGTGCCTTCCGACGGAGAGGAGTTTGGCCAGGAGCCCGGTGTTTCTGGGATTGGCCAGGAGCCCGGTGTTTCTGGGATTGGCCAGGAGCCCGGTGCTTCTGGGATTGGCCAGGAGCCCGGTACTTCTGGGATTGGCCAGGAGCCAGGTGCTTCGGGGATCAGCCAGGAGCCAGGTGTATCGGACTCCGAAGAGGATACGTCTTGGCTGGATCCACGCTAGCGTCGGAAGGACAAGCGTGTGCAGCAGCAGACACGCCATGCCAGATAGTTCAGCTGAGTCACTGGGCCACACCCCACTGGCTATATAAGCAAGGGGTGTGGCGTGTGAATTTTTGTGACGGACAATTTTTGCTGGATATTCTGTTGCAAGCACTCTGGCAAGTTATCTTGGATTTATCTCTGTTTGCTTTGCATTATCAGTAAAGGCTTGGCAGGCAGCTACGAAGTTGCTGCCAAGAATTCATTTGTCTTTGGCTGTGCCGAGCAGTTTTTCAGGCCTCGGCTGACTGGTTGGGGTGTGTGGGTCGGACGGGGGGACAGAACATCTTGTCCGTCACCCAGACAGAGCCATCGTTAACCCACGATGGACCAACAGCAGCAGCAGCAGATTCAACAGCTGATGGATGCTAATCAGCTGTTGCAACAGCAAGTAGGCCATTTAATGGCTCAACTCGCTTTGGCTAATGCTCCTGCTGCTCCTCCCCCCCTCCCCCTCCTCCTCCTCCTCCTCGTTCAAGATGCCCCGTGAAGGTGCCAGACAGTTTTTCTGGGCAGACGGAGCAGTTCCCGGCCTTCCTGGGACAATGCCAACTATTTATGGCAATGAGGCCGGAGGATTTTCCGGATGATCGGGCTCGGGTGGCGTTTGTGATCAGCTACCTTTCTGGCTCTGCCGCCCGATGGGCCACGCCCTTGCTGTTGCAAAACAGTCCATTGCTCCTCGACTACCAGGGCTTTCTGCAACACCTGCGCGTTATGTATGCAGAGCCCCTTCGCATGCAGACGGCTGCAAGGCGCATTAAGGACCTCCGCCAAGGGAAGCGCGCCTTGCAGGAATATATTGCGGAGTTCCGCCTTCTCGGCCAGGACTCAGCCTGGAATGAGGCGGCGTTGATGGATGCCTTCCAGGACGGCCTCTCTGATGACCTGCAGGATGAGTTGGTCCGACTGGAGGTGCCCCCGACCCTTGACGCTTTGGTGCTCCAGTGCCTCTGTATCGATGCCCGCCTTCAAGTGCGACGGCCTCGTCGATCCCTGCCGGAACCACTGCCAGCGGCGGCACCCCAGCGTTGTGCACCGACAGGACCCCGGACCGCCCCATGCTTTGTGGCAACGGGTGAGGAGCCCATGGAGCTCGGAGCCGCGCGACCTCGTCTGACAGCCCAGGAGCAGATGCGGCGCCGCCAAGGGGGATTGTGCCTCTATTGCGGTGAGGCTGGACATTTTGCCGCATGTCCCAGGAAGCGGAGTGGGGCGCTCAAGCCTATTCCAGAGTCTCGGCGTGATCAGCCGGGAAACAGGCCAGGCCTGGCCTAGGGGAAACCCTGGGTCAGGCACGTGCACATGCCCCACCGGAGTCGGCGGCTGTGGACTATGAGCCCCCTCAGCACCTGATTCTGGACACCTGGGTGTTGTTGGCCAACCGGTCGGAGGGGCTCCAGGCACATGCGCTGGTTGGCTCGGGGGCCACGTCAAACTTTATGGAACAGGCCTTTGTGGCCCATTTTAAGGTCCCCCTGGTTCCAGTGGACCCTCCGTTGAGGGTCGAGACTATTGATGGGCGGGAGCTTGTGGCGGGGCCCATCAAATTCGCTACCCAGCCGTTGCGCCTCGCCATTGGGGCCCATGAGGAGGCGATTCAGTTTTATGTGGCGGCGGACTTGCATTTTCCCTTGGTCCTGGGGATGGCCTGGCTTCGGGCTCACGACCCTCAGGTGGCATGGTCGCGAAACGCCATCTCGTCCCCGAGCCTGCAGTGTGTTGATCACCACCGTCACACCTGTGCTGGCCAGGATGTCTCCACCCCAACCGTCTCCTTGCCTCCTGAGCTGACGTCCTTCGCCGATGTGTTCAGCGAAAAGGAGGCGGACCGATTACCCCCGCATCGACCCTACGACTGCCCGGTGGATCTGCTGCCCAACGTGCCATTGCCTGTGGGCCGCCTGTACTCCATGTCGGAGCCCGAGTTGGCTGCCCTATGGGATTTCCTGGAGAAGAACCTGGCCCGTGGGTTTATCCGGCCTTCGTCCTCCCCGCTCTCGGCCCCGGTCCTTTTCATAAAGAAGAAGACGGGGGACCTACGCCTGTGCTGCGACTATCGGCGCTTGAACGCCATCACAGTGCGGAATCGCTACCCCCTGCAGCTCATTCCCGAGCTGATGGAGCGATTGCGGGAGGCCTCGATCTTCACTAAGCTCGATCTCCGAGGGGCCTACAACCTGGTGCGCGTGCGTGAGGGGGATGAGTGGAAGACGGCGTTTGGTACCCGATACGGCCACTTCGAGTATACCGTCATGCCGTTCGGGCTGACCAACGCTCCCGCGGTCTTCCAACACCTGATGAACGACGTGTTCCGGGACATGTTGGACCGGTTCGTGGTGGTCTATCTGGATGACATTTTAATTTACTCCCCGAACCAGGAGAGCCACCTCCAGCATGTCCGCAAGGTCCTGCAGCGCCTGCGGGAGAATCAACTCTATGCGAAGTTGGAGAAATGTTACTTCTTCCAGACTTCCATAGAGTTCCTCGGGCACATCATCACCCCCGAGGGCATCGCGATGGACCCGCGCAAGGTGGAGGCTTTGCGCAGTTGGGAACCCCCACGTCGGGTGAAGGACGTCCAGCGTCTGCTGGGGTTCGCCAACTACTACCGGACCTTCATCTCAGGCTTCGCCACTCTGACCTTGCCGCTGACCCAACTCCTTCGGAAGAAGGTCCCGTTCCAGTGGGGGCCCCCGCAGCAGCAGGCCTTCGAGGTCCTCAAGCGGGCCTTCCTCACGGAGCCGGTCCTCAGGCATCCCAATCCACACCGTCCGTTCGTGGTCGAGACGGATGCGTCCAACATGGCGATTGGAGCAGTTCTGCTACAGGCTCCGGTGGATGGTGGCACTCTTTTCCCCTGCGCTTATTACTCCCGGAAACTCAATCCTTCCGAGCGCAACTACACCATCTGGGAAAAAGAGTTGCTGGCTATCAAGGCCGCGTTCGAGGCTTGGCGGCATCACCTTGAGGGGGCCCGATACCAGGTGGAGGTGCGGACGGACCATCGGAACTTAGAGCACCTCACCACGGCCAGGAAGTTGAACCAGCGGCAGA